>NC_066580.1:419928176-420231093 GCF_024323335.1 Lathyrus oleraceus | reverse complement strand
CATCAAGTACTTTTCTCCTTCTGTATTTTGTATGCAAAATAACTGATTTATCTTATCCACATAGTGCCTCAAAATTTCGGAGAATAATAAAAGTTACACTAAAGGAAAACATTATACATTACAGTAAACTCCTAACGAACTTAAAAGATGACTGGTAGCTCGAAAATTGTTTTACTTGAACACCTGTGACATCTAAATGACTGTCCTGTTGGGTTTTTGTATCCCGATATTTTCCATCAGATAGGTGAATCCTTGACAGCAGTGTTACCACTTGGATCCCACAATATTAACCTTTCGATCATCAATGACAAGTCGGAGTTTCCACCATGATAAAGAACCATACCCCATAAAGAAAATTTGTCTAACATGCACGCATCATGAAAATGAAGCATACATCATGCAACATGCATATCATACTCTCTGCCATGACGATACCACATAAATATCAAAGACCTATATCAAAAGTGCGACCACCCATTCAAGCAAATTTTTGGATACGGCGGTATTTAATCCTCTTCCACCTCGAATACCTGAAAAGCTTCCGTAATTCCTGTATTCGGGTTCAAGAAGATTAAATAGGGGCAACTGTTGTACCCCAAAATTTTCCCTCCATTTTTTTCATATTTTCATCTAACCACTTGACCTGGGGATCAATTGCATACATTAACAACTCATGCATACATCATCCATCCATTAGTGGATCATTATGGATTCTAAATCCTTGGCTTGTAAAGTTAAGGTTCATGGGCGGATCAAACTGCGAAAGCATGGCTTGGCCATTCATCAAGGCATAAGGGATGTGATACCCTAATTGCCTCATTACCGAGATTTAGACCTAACAAGGTTTCATCAAATCACTCCTCAAGAGGTCCAAACCCTATTGCTTGATGACATGATGATGGAATTCTACAGAGCTTTCTCTGGGCTTTGCCTTGGTTATAAAACCCCTAAGTTAGGACCCTTTTATTGAAGATTTACTTGTGAAATATCCTAGGTCTTGAAACCCCAACCAAGGACAATTGGTGTTCAAGTGAATTGTTTGGTTAACTTTTGATCTAGGACCCATCAAAACCCTAGGTTGGTTCATGGCATGTAACTTGTTTATGTTGACCACTTCTTGGTTTGAGGTCTTGGTTGTCACTTGAAGTTTAATTACTGAAGCCTAGTCTACGGTTGTTTTCATCCTTTTAGTTAGTGCATTGGTCTTTTGGTCTTTAGCCTATTGAGATTCCTAACCCATTTTAGGTCGTCCATTAATAGTTCACCCATGCATTGTTGGCCTCCAACACCTCATTCATCCATACATCTAGGATTTGTGGCATTTGTGCGTTCCATAGGACCAAAGATGGTAGAATCATATATCAAGTTTGGTTTTAAATAAGATTCATTAATCATTATGTCGATTAAACCATTGTGTTATTTATATACGCGCACTTTCGTGATCCGCAATTGATTTCGATCAATTGATGACTTTCTGGTCAACCAGTTAACCAAAGTCAACCATCCATCCATGATTCCATATTTCTTAATTTCTGGTCATTTATCATGTACATTCCTTTGATTAAATCTATATCCTTCATCTACTTCTATTCCTCATCCAAATTCAGCAGCATTCATTAAATATTTCAAATGTAATACAAACTTCAAAATTCCATGCAACTATCCTATAATTGTCTTTCCATAAACCATCCAAAATACACAAAAAAAAGTTTACATATGCATGCCATACAATTAACATTCCATCAGAATAACATTCAAGGCACGCCAATTCAAATCGATGCCCAGTTGGAAATGGAAGGAAAGGAACCTCATGAGGATCGGAATTGTGTTGTGATAACATTTGATCAACTACACTCAACTTCATTGAGGTCTCAGGATCATGTAGGTTCTGGTATTAATGCCTCCATCAAAGGTTGATATTTTGGCTCTGATGCAACAACATTGGCACCACCGCAATCTCCTTTTGATACTCATTTATTTGCACCAGCAGCTGTTAAACATACATAAACATCAGAAAGCACAGTCAATGATGAAACTCAAATCATGTTATCCATCAAAATGATTAGCAACCTTCAAAATCGATAAAAAGTGATGCCGCTTCAGAGGTCTGTGCAGAAATTGGAATTGCAGATGAAAATTCTCAAGCAATAGGATCAATTCAGTTGCCGCAGGTAGTTATTCACTTTAGGTGTGGCAATGAAGACTTTGAAGAGGTACTGGTATATCGTAACATAGGCGAATATTATACCCTGCTCAGAAAAGGAAGCAAAGTTATCTCAAAAGTGAAATCCACAGGTTTGGAATGATCTTTGATCGCATACCCGACGACGTAATTGAACAAGATGGTGCTCTTAAAGAAGTCACAAACAACTTGGAACTCTTCTGTTATCACCTTCGGATGATAGATTAAGCCGCAAAAATATTACTTTTTGGGTGCTTTCGAACAGACCATTGGAAACAAAAAAAATCAAAGCACAAGAGACCTCACCATTATAACTTATCTGCAAATACTTAACGGACGTTAAACGAATCAGAATCACGACTGGCTTTTAATGGAGACCGAGGGATCATACAAAAGTGGTACTCATATGTGCTGCATCATCTGAAATTTTCTTGATTGGCTTCTGCATTCATCAAGTTAACAAGTGGAGAAGGCTTTTGTCATCCTGGATTGACTCTGATGCTCAGGTTATAAGTGGCAGATAAAAGTCCTGAGGGAGCCTAATGGTGCTCCTACTACTGGAATTGATTCTTCTCTTAAGCTCTTTATGTGTAGAGAAAAGAAAACCCTTCTGAATTCT
The DNA here is from genome assembly GCF_024323335.1 of Lathyrus oleraceus. Taxonomy (NCBI): domain Eukaryota; kingdom Viridiplantae; phylum Streptophyta; class Magnoliopsida; order Fabales; family Fabaceae; genus Lathyrus; species Lathyrus oleraceus. Next base: position 420,228,292 of record NC_066580.1, on the reverse strand, counting down.
CATCAAACTGATAATGTAGAGCCTCTCTTGTCAAGGCCATAAAAGGTTTGCGCCATCACTCTATACTATTACATAAATCAGCACATGGAAAGCCGCTGACATGATGACGACCCCCACCGGACCATGCATGTTCAAGTAATATTGAGGTTCCAACTGAGTTTGTGACCACAAGGATGATTTGGACGTACGTCTTTAGTACATTCACCAAGTTTGAGCTCATCATTTTGCTCTGGAGTGGATAAAAGTTCAGGTGAAGTAATTTGTTCTCTAGCAGCAACAATACATCAATACCAGGCCTGCAAAGCAATAGCCAATAGTAGGATACACCATCTAGCATTAGGGTTCATTTTCATGCCAACATTAATTCAGAACAGGAGATACCAAAACCAAAGTAAGATGGCAAGTCAAACCGATGCTACAGACTTGTTTGCACTGCATACTGAGCATCATCCATAGCAGGCCAAGAAACATGTTTGCTTCCAACCTGTAGACATCACCTCAAATCCGGCATTTTCAATAGGATGAAGACTTTTTCGCCCTATGCATCGGGAATTGGATCAAGATCAACTGCTTTTTAATTAAGCTTTTGGATTTGGCTCTCGAATTTACTATTGAAAAGGAAGGGATGTTGGGCGAGGTGATGGCTCTCTTTCAAGATATGCATCTCGAACCAGGTCTCCAACCGGCACTGAAATTGGCCCTGCACTGGGGGTGCCCCTCCCCGGTCTCAAGAACTCGAGCGGTCTTAACTTAACTTAATAGGTACTGGTAGCCGATTCGTATTGTATAGCTGTTGGGAAGCATAAAGATCGATCAATGTCCTGATTGCAAGGCATTAAGATGTCAATGCCTAGTAGTGAATGTGTTCCCGGTGGGTCTATCGTCAGTGTTCTAGTGCAAATAATATATCTATGTTTTTCAAAGCACGTCAAGACCAAAACAAAGCGAACGGACGACAGGTTACTTTGATCTCACGCGGGCCTATACTTCGGCAACTAAGAAGGGGGCTGGGCAATAAGGAGGCTCCTAGCTAAACTTGTCTCGTTTGCGAATGAACCCAACGTCAGGAAATGAAAGACGCCGCCCTAAGCACCATGCCTGTTTTGATCCTTGTTCCCCTTCTCGCCTCGCCCTATCCGACTAGACACCACATCTCGTCTTCAACTCATTCCGACACTGTGAGATCCTATGGTCACGCCTTAGTCCGAAGGGCTAAACGGGCTTTATAAAGAAATGTGACTCTCCACCTATTTCATTGTGTGCTTACCCCCCTTCTGCGCTAAAAAAAGATAGTAGATAACATAAGACTTTGCTTGGCTTGCTCCGAGCCATCTTGTTAAGGAAAGGCGGCTAGGGTGGGAAATGAAGAATCATGGAATTCAAAATACGGAGATGAGAAGGAAGAATCTTAGTTGTTGAATGCGAGCCACTATATAGGTGGAGTTTTATAAGCTCCTTTAGGCCCGACTAGCCCGTAGAGTCTTAGGCTTTTTGCCACTTTCCATGACGCAAGGTCGGGGTCGTTACGAATAGGACACATATACACCAAACCTTTGAAGGATGAGGTTCCAGTTTGCCATTCCTATTATTTATAGGCTTCCAGTCTCCTCAGAAGTCCGCTCTTCTATCTTCGCAGAATTCACCCGGCTCTCTTACTCACCTTCGCGTCTAGGGCATGATGTCTTTAATTTAAGATGATTCAATTGGTCAATCGTCTTGTTATTCTTCCGGGCCTCTCTACGGGATTGGAAGAAGGAGTTTTCACCCAAATGAGTTAGAGTTCCTCCGAATCGTGTCATTCTCGAAGTATGGCACAACACTCTGTCGAAAACACGAGGCGGGAGTGCGTCGAAGCATGAATTGACCTAGCGACGTGAATCTTGGGTGAGGTGCAGTGCACTAGCGAGCGACTTCCTTCCCCAAAACAAAAAAAAGAATGCCGCTATCATTATCATGCGCGAAGCTAAGCAGGAGCCCGAGCTAAGAGAATAAAGCAAACTCGACGTCACAAAATCAGGGATAGATCGCTCAAGGGAGCAACTCGAGATAGATGCAAGATTCTTTCTCCTGCCCTTCACTTAGAAAGAAAAGTAAATTTTTCAGCACACACTAATTCCTAAGTTTTGTCGGTCGAATAGCCTTCTTGTGTGTGACCTTCCACGGGGTGGCAAGCTTTAGAGAATAGGGGCGAGGTCCCCATACTACATAAGGCCGTAAGCAGTGGCTCGACTGAGATGGTTCGAATCAAGCGAAACCAAAGCGTTGGCACCCGAGATGCTAAGGATCGAAGACTTACTTTTGGGATATGGAATAGTACTTTCTGTTTGTGCCCCTTTTTACGACCAAGTCACAATGGCTAGTATCTATCTGGGGATGCGCTGCTGTGGTGACGAATGCGATATGAGGACATGCTGGAGGGCCGTTGCGAGATCAACGCCTGGCTGGGATGGGAGGAACTAAATAGGGAGCTCAAGGAAAGGAGCAGTTCCTGCCTGGGAACGTTGTATGGCTCGCACGAGAGTCCCTGATGCGGGCCGACACTGTTCGAGAAAATCAAAGCAGACCATGGGGGACTGACCTGAGCTATAGACAAAAAAGGACTTTGATAGATAGAATAAGGCACTAAGACATCAAAAAGAGGGCTACTTCACTATGAATGGTAACATATGAATTGAAACTAATGCGACAGGTGTCAATTACCAAAAACGACTCGACCACTAACTCAGTCCCGCAGGACATTTCTAACACAAGGCTGAAGATGGATGCGAAGAATATTTGACTCTCGAACCATCACACGGATTCCAACCCAACAGCCCATGATATAGTAAGAACGGAATGGAAAGGCAAAAAAACAATTCTATATGCAGACGTGAAAGCTCTATCGATAGAAGCATTCATTCTAGCCTATCTTTTTTTTAGAGAGGAACGATTCCCTCGTCTGAGAACCGCCATTCACGCACTATTCCTCCCCACTAAAAAGAGCGATTGATAATCTCGATAACCTAAAAATGCAGAAGTGAGCGTACCCCAAAGCTATCCTCTCTTCCCCTTTTTTAGCTTTAGCCAACCTCATTTTTTTTCACCTTGAATTGGTCAAAGCAAAAAATATGATAAATAGAAGGAAGAGAGATCAAAAAGAAAGATAGGCGGACGACTTGAATATAGTATAGGTCGAATGTTTCCGTGAGCAGTAAGCAACATATCTCCCCTTATTTATTTAATTTTTGAAAGCTGGTGGCCGCCTGTGAATTCTTTCAAGGCAAGGGGCGGCCTGATTCGACATTGTTGTTTACTCTGATCCGGTCGAGGTGATTTTCGTTTACCAGCGCGTAGGCGGTCTAAGTTCCTATGATCGAGTCTTTCTGGCCCCTGTGAACATCTTTTCTTAATGTATTAAAGAGGGCCTCTCTAACCGGTGAAAAGTGGTGGGTGTCCACTAACGGCCATTCCTGGATCGGCTCCGATAACGCAATTCCGGAAGGAGTCGGTAGTTGGGCACTGGATCCCTTCGGACCTGGAGAACGCGTGACGCTGGGTCGGGGTTTGGTGAACCAACTGACCGCTCCTCTAGTTGAAGTCTCGGGCCCTTTTTTCTTTCGTTGCCTAGGTTACACCTTCGGAATACCCCAGAAGGGAATTTATCTCTATTTCCCTCAATCTTCACTTTACGCCACGCCGACTCTCCTTTCGTCATAAGGCGTGGAATTAGACCAAGGGGAATCTCCATAGGAACTAGTCCCTTAGATTTCTCACGTAGGAGATCGAGACACAACCCCGGGGCTATGAGGAAAGATGTAGATCGATCGCCTCGGATAGACAACTACATAGAGGGTCTCTACAAGTCTATATATTCTTTTATATTTAGTTCCCCCCATAAGATCACCAATGAGGTCTGCAAGTTTCACATCTAAGTAATACCCGATCCAATAGTTTACGATATATATTTAACAACAACATTCTAAGCTAAGAAAGGAGATTTTTAGATATCGGTAGTTGTCCGGTCGTACCCAAACAATAAGATTCCAGAGGAAAATGCACCTAAAATCAAATATTTCGAGCCGGCTTCCGTGGAAAATTCAGACTTTCTTTTTGATGCTGCCATCACATAAAAACATAAACTTTGAGGCTCAATAGATAAATACATGGCAATTGAATCATGAGCCGAGATCATAAAGAGCATACTGCGAGTAGGAAGTGGAATTAATACAATGAATTCAAAAGCATCAAACCTCTCTTGTTCGGAAGAATTGAAACACATCGAAATGGTACCAGCCGTACTTAATAATAGAAGGATTTGGCAGAAATATGTAAAATTGTCCCTCCAAAAAAGATTATTTCGGAATAAATGGGCAATAGTTAGGAGAGGTGCGCCAGCGGCGAGCAGAAGCAAGGTTATTAGATACCTCAGGAAAGCCCGGCCAGAACCACACGTGCAAGTTTCCCTGCATGTGGCTCGTCCATGATAACTTATTCGGATTTGCGCGAACTAGCGGACCAATCACTAAGTGGGGATGCTCCCTCCAGCATGAGCGAACCTTTTCGAAACAGGTTAGGAATGGGCCCATCCAGGTTCTATTGATTATGTCCCCTTCCCCCTTGTCTTGGGGCGTCTTTGGCTTTACGAGAGAAAGCCCACCATAAAAGTCTTTATCTTCTCGTCCTGGAGAATATTCTGGTGCGTCCACAGAAGAGGAAATTCCAATGCATCTTGCTCAGCAGGCGTAGCTTGGAGTGGGAGTGTAGCGTGGGTAAGGTAAGTCGCCGCCAGAGAGGAAGCCGGCCTATTAAGCGCAACTAAGCTAATATGCGCCGGAGAAAGCCTGGTGCCGGAGGTAAGCTCTATTCTTTTCGGCCCGGAGCATTGATTCCCCATAACAAATAGGCTAGCTCTATCTCTCAATTGCCTATCCTGTGCTCGAGAAGGTCCCCCAGTTCCTGGGCAGCACCTCGAGGTGCGTTTAGTTGTCTTACATTAGACTCGGGGTATTCCTCACTCCATGGCACCTTTCGCTCATCCATTCCGCCCGTCCAGACGCGGCGCCTTTTTTCATTATCATCTACCGCCCTTCTTTCCTCCCGGCTATTCACGCATGAAGATCGTCGTATGTATGCTCAACTTCGGTTGCCGGTGCGTGTAGGTAGGAGTACATTATGGCAGGATCAGTCACCCGGGCAAACCAACCCTCCTCCAAGAAGAATTGTGCTATACCCGCCCGATCCTTATAGAGCGAAAGAGCTGCCTGGTGATCCCTAGGTTGCAGCACGTCCGGTCGTTAACTCCTCGCGCCGCTGCCGCCGTTTCTAGGACCGACCGACGCCTCACCTGCTTAGGTACCTACGTAGTGTCGGTTGCACATTCAACATAGCGTTTGGACCCATGTGCCTTCCAGAACCTGGGGTATTCGAGCCAGCTGCGTACGATTAGCCAGCCTTGCGGCTGTAAAAGGATTATACATCCTCCCATGCTACGGTTCCCTGCAGTCCGAACCCGGTGCCACATTAGGTTAGGGAGCTGGGCTTTTTTCGCTCCTCTCACATTCATTCATTCGAGCTGCTTCGCTCTTCCGCATCCCAAAGCGCGCTGCCCTCCTAGGCGCGAAATACTAAGTAATCCAAGTCAACCCACATTACTGACTAACGGTGGATAATCATATTTCTTAGAGGTACTAAATACAACTCTATGAATGAGTAAAATGGAGGTTGCATTAATGATAAAGATCTCTGGGGAAACCGCTAAAAAAAGATTGAACATGTGGTGGGAGGATCCGAACGAATTTAGTTTTCATTTTCACGTATGGAGCACTGAGTCACAAACATTACGATATTCAACAGGTTGCCCCTCGTCCTTTCTTGCTCTCGGTCCCACCCAGTGCCGCTACCCACCTCTACTCGGATCTCTTCCTAAAGCCATAGATCATAGTTTCTTACCGCCGTCATAAGACGTTGGAAGGCCCGTGTGTCTCGGGTACCCAACCGGTAGATACTTAGTAGATGGGAGCGGTACTGCCGCAAGGATAGTGCCCTACCTCGAGGATAAAAAACTATCCCTCTTATCCCATGGCGGTTCTCAAAGATCCGAGTCGGATTGAATCCGCTATGAACTAAAGCGGATTCAATTAGCCTTTCTATCCTGGTTTGTACCGAGATAGTCTCGGTAATTCTACGTAGGGTTGGATTTTCCCCTAACGTATTGACCAAGAACCGGCTGTACAGCTCCCCCTCCCTTTGGAGGTCCGGTATTATTTGCTGCGCTAAAACCGGAACCTCCGGGGGAGCAGGGGGCACCTCAAAAACCTCTGGGGCAGCGGGGGGCACCTCAAAAACCTTCGGGGCTACCCGAATCCCCACAACTGACGGTGAAGGAGGTCCCTCCACACCTCCCACCCCATCGCATGTTGCGACGTCCCCGACAGAAAAACTAACTAACTAACTAACTATATATATATATATATATATATATATATATATAAATATTTATTAAAAGAATATATAAACTTGTCAATTCGATATCAAAACCAGAAAAAAAAGAAAAAATCCGAATTCTACCTGCGCCTGTCTGGTTCGACCGTTTTGCGGCTCTTTCTAAGAGACGGGAATGTAAATAGAAAACATCGCCTGGGAAAGCCTCACGGCCTGGTGGTCGGTGTAACAATAATGACATTTGTCGATATGCCACAACCTGTTTACTAAGATCTTCATAGATTGTTAATGCATGCATTCCATTATCGCGGAAATATTCCCCCATGGCACACCCAGAATATGGGGCCAGAAATTACAGAGGTGCTGGATCCGAAGCGGTGGCTGCTACAAGAATGGAATATTCTAAAGCATTCGCTTCTGAAAGAATTTAAACTAATTGTGCCACAGTTAAGCATTTCTGTCCAATCGCTACATAGACACAATACAATGTCTCACTCTCAGAGGTGGCCCTTGAGTTCATTTGCTTTTGGTTTAATATGGTGTCGATAGCTATAGCTATTTTTCCAGTTTGTCGGTCCCCGATTATAAGTTCTCGTTGACCACGGCCTATAGGAACCAGGCTATCTACTGCTTTTAACCCAGTTTGCATAGGCTCGTGCACTGATTTACGTTCTATAATCCTAGGGGCTTTCACTTCGACACGTCTTCGCTCGTGATCGCTTAGAGCCCCTCTTCCATCAATAGGTACTCCCAACGCGTCGACCACACGCCCTAGCATAGCCTTTCCCGCAGGAACATCCACAATAGATCCAGTACGTTTGACAAGATCTCCTTCTTTGATAGAGGTATCACTACCAAAGACAACAATTCCGACATTCTCATTCTTAAGATTCAACGCTATTCCTTTCACACCGCTGGCAAATTCAACCAATTCCCCATCTTGAATCTCGTTCAATCCATAAACACGTTCAATCCCATCTCCAACTAAGACCACTTGACCGATCTCATCCACTTGAAAATTTGTGTAAAAGTTGGTAATTCGACTTTCTAATAGAGTTGTTAGTTCCGCAGCTCTTACAGAGAATTCCATATTTTTTTTAAATGAATTTTACCGGGGTAATGCCATAAAAGGGGAATCCATCAAGGACTGATTTATCTTTGATTGATTGAAGGGGAATTCATTTTTTTAAAATGAATTTTACATGATTTAAATAGTTTTAAATCATGTTTCGACTAACATTTGTATGTTCCCCTTAGGAATAACCTATAAATTCTATTTTAACCATTAGATTAGGTTTTAATCTTAATTCCAATTGTTTCAAACCCTCAGATTTAAATTGATCAAAAACAATTTTGATCAATTAAATCCTTTGAACTTGTATAATCCGACAGTCTAAATTGAGTAACCAAAAGACCCTTGGTCACTTAATAAGACTTTTTCTTCCAAGCTGTGGAGCTCGAAGCCTCAAGTCAAGATCTTCAATCAAGGCATCCTCAATCATACCAAGCAGTAGATAATACAAGCAACCAAAAGTGGCAAACTATAAGAGTTTGTTAAATCAAAGTTAGAATTGTGTGGCATGGGCCTTAAGTAATAGAGAATGAGTGAGACTGGAGAATTCCTACCCCCATTCTGAATATCCTTGGGTATGGGACGAATGACCCAATGCTCATCGTATTAACCTCTATTCATAGACTTTAGCACAATTCTAATCATATGATTGACAAGTCTCTCCCTCTTCACAAAGACAAGCAAGGACTACATCAATAACTTATTGTAGCACCTCAAATTTGCACCTATCATTGTACATACATTCTCATATTAGGTCATAACATAATATAGTCCACTGCATAACATTGCATTATCCATTTGCCCAAGTGCAAGCCAGTCAGGAGAATTAGGTCAAACTGATCAGGAGACCAGTCAGTCAAGCAAGCAAGTGCATTTCTCAAGGAGCCAAGGCCCTAGGGTTGGTCCAACATGTTCACATGACTTGGGGATCCATTTGAAGTGTTTAGGTCAAAGATTGGATGTTCAGAGGTCATCATTCAATGCACAATCAGTCATAAACCCTAAAAAGTCAAACTTGGTCAACTGTGACTGATTTTATGATTTTGATGGATGGATTTGGTTTGAGAGAGCTTATTCATGTCCAAATAGGCCTCATATATCATGGCAAACATCATCATTGAAGAATTTGAAGCCAAATCAGAAATTTCCAAAAATAGAAACTGGACCTGTAATTTTAACTGCCAAAAATGGAAACTTCTTGGTCCCAAACTTACATCATGATACAAGCTTCAAATGAATTTTTGCCCAACATGAAAGTTGAATATATTGTTCTCCCATTTCCAAAAAGTCCAAGAACTCTCAATTCCCATGTATGGTTGGCAAGATATGATCATTTCATTTTCAAAAATTCTTGAACTTCAAAAGGCCATATCTCTCAAACCATTTGGCCAAATTTGGTGAGGTTTTTTCCAACAAGTCATATTTAACCTCCTCTTTCCAAAAATGTAACTTTCATGTACCAAAACCCTATGGATCAAAATGACATTTTTTCACTATCATGTTTAAATTTCAAGTGTGGTACAAAATTGAATTTTTGAATTAAGCACTTTCCATCAGAATGGCCAATTGGGAATGATTTAAAATGCTATTTGTGACTTGTGGAAGGCCCAAAATTCGTGCTCCTACCACCACACCTCACCATGTGCACCAAAATGACCAATTAGCAATTTGCTTCATTAAGTTAAGTGTGCTTAACCTTTCATTAAGGGAACCTTAAACAGACAATAAAAACTCATTTTCTGGTCAGTATGCAACCCTAGCAGCCACAGAAAGAAGAGAATCGACTCACTCTCTCAAAAACCTCATTTCTTGCCATTTTCAATTTCTGCCAAAAAACTCCCAAAGAACTCGACCTTGCCTTTGTTGCTGCACCATCTAAACAGCATTGTGAGCTCTTTCCAACATGGTTTCACCAACTGTAACCAACCTTTGCTCGGCTGTTTTTCAAAGTTCCACTAATGGCAAAGTTTGATTGAAGCTGTTTCAAGTTGTTCCAAGCCAAACCAACTTCACCATTCAACTTTGGGGAGCTGTTAGTGCATCTGTTTCAGCAAGGCATCACAAAACAACCACTGTTTCATCCATTTCTTCAGAATCAAGTAAAAACTCGATCTCTCTTTTTCTCTAATCCATGATATGCTTCTTGTAGATCTCCATTCCATGAGTATTTTAAGCTTTGAATCGCTTGATTTGGTTGGATATTTATGAAGTTATGTTGTTTTCAAGTTTGATGATGAATTGCATTTGTGCTCGATTCTTGAGTTATGATGTGTTTTAATGAAAATTGATGGTAGATTCATGTTAGTTGAAGCTTGCTGATCATTTCTGTATGTCTAATTGTGTTTTCTGGAAAATTTTTGTTGAAACTCGAATTGAAGGAGATGAAGTTCATACTGTATGCCCAGAAACCCTAATATTTCGATTGCCTTGCCCCAGAACTTCATTCCTTCACGTGCATGGCACTATTCCTTCATAATAGCCAATAGAATCATTTCATCTACCGTGCCAAAACGTGACCGTTTAGGATAAGTGACTCTGGAATTACAAGTTTGCCACTCGTGGCACATGACACATTGATTTATGTTGTTTTTTTTTTCAACTCTAATTCCATTTTTGAACTCAAATTTGCAAAATTCATAGATCATTCATTTTAAATCCAATTCTCATGGGAATTTTTGCATCATCTTCATCATGATCTCTACTTTTTTATCATATTTTTTCCAGATTTTTATGATCATTGGATTTTATTTGGCATATTGATTTGTAACATGTGTTCATTTTTTGCACATTCCACCAAAACCTTTGTGAAATGGTCATGACTTATCCTATGGACTTGAAACATTTTGAGCACAAACTAGACACATTCATGTTTATTTTGATGTAGAGTTTGTGAATTTCTCATTTCTGGATTGTGAGTTGTGAATTTTTGAAGTAAGGTGTGACAATTTGTGTCACACCATTGATGTGCAACTTCATGATTTTCTTTACCATGCTTCTTGACCTCCAAGTGATCTGAATTTTTGCATGAACCTACTCGTGTATGTATAGTTTACATGTGATTTTTCTTGGAATTAATTGTGGCATTTCCTAATTGTTTGAGATTTTCTCCCCTGTTTGACCAAAATGTTGACTTGTGTGATACATGTTGCCATTTCATTTATGAAATTCTCATACCTAATTGGATGAACATGAAATTTTACATGTGATTAGAAGACATCTCAAGCTTTGCCATGGTGTTGATCCCATTCATTTCTCATATGTTATCACTGACTTATGATTCTTTCAAGTTGATACATGTTTGGTTGACTTCTTTGAGCATGCTTAAACTTGCTTTGACTTTCTGATTTTCATTGACCATCTTCTACTTATCCAAATGAGATGAAATTTGACATGCTTACCATGATATGTGTTATGATTGATCATGATTTATTTGGTGATTTTTGGAAATGTTTGAGATTGGTTTTGATTCAAGTCTTGCTGTTGACTTCTATGAGCTTTTGTTTGCTATACTTTGACCTAAATTTATTCATGAAATGATAATGATGATTGATATGAATGTGGACCCAATTGGTTTTGTTTCTTGATTGTTTGAACATGATTTTGGATACTTGCCCTTTGCTGTTTTAACTTTCTCATTCACTTTTGACCCTAGGCTTGTCCTAGTGGTCTTGTTGCTTATGTTTGAGTTCATGTTTTCAGGTTGACCAACAAATGGCCAATGAGACCAATTCTTTTTGATTGAACTTGCTTGTTTATCATGAATAACATGTTTTTTTTTGTAGGTTGCTTGGCTCACATGCCTTGAGCCTTGTGCCTTGCACATTCACTTGCTTATGATTAACTGTTGATGTCTGTTTCCTTTTGCTTTGTTTTGAAGTTGTATACTAATGTCTGCTTGACTATTTCAGGTGCTTTTAGTTGCTCAGTTCCTTGTGAACTTTTGCTTTGCTTTGCTTGTATAAGCAATTTGCATTGAGGTATATTTCTAATCTTCATGTAGTCTGGAAGACCTGGCCTGTTACTTGGCCAGGCAACTGTCTGAAGTCCTCCTTAAGAGGCAATGTTTGTGACTGTTTACATTTGTCCTTGTATAGAGTCAAAGACCTCCTAAGTGAAGAGGCAATTGGCAGAACCCAAGGGATATGCAACCTATCCCCTGCTATTCTGTGTGTCATCTGTTTTGCTCACACCACTGTGTTGATGCATTGCAGATACAAACCCAAGATCTTGTACAATTGTACAGTTGAGTCAGTTTTAAATGTGTAGAAGGGTTCCCACTTTCTGAACCCACACATTCTTGTCTTAAGCTCTCCCAGGCCAGGGATAAGAGCTGTGAAGTCCTATCTTCACTCACCTTTCATCTGCTTCACCTTAGCCCCTCAATGGCAAGGTTAAGAGCTAACATTACCCAGTTCCAGTGGTTTGTTTGTTGAGGTTGATATGACCCCTCGACTAAAGCCTAACCTTGATTGAGCCCATTGTTTGCATATAGTGTGTGCTACTTGTGCTTGTGTGTTTGTTTGACTTGCTTCCTGTGCAAGTTAGGTTTAGTTTGGCTTGCTTCCTGTGCAAGTCAGGGTTAGGATAGGCTTGCTTCCTGTGCAAGTTAGCTAGAAACCTTAACTTAGGGATGATTTGCATGATAACATCTAGGCTCGAGTCATAGTCTCCCTAGTTGTGTCTCCCTATGTTATCTGGTTAGGCTAGTCTTTCTCCCCTCTGTAGGGGAACTACATCGCCCTGATCCTCGTTCCAGACGAGGTATGTAGGCAGGAGACCGTGCGAGGTCTCTCCGGGCACCTTTTTTTTTCTTTTTGTGTGTGTTGTTTGACGATTGCTAGGCTCGAGTTCCCGACTCCTTAGCAATTTGTTGTCTGTTTGTTCTTGTTGTGTGCTTGGAAGCCAGTATAAGTCCATCGAGTGGCATCTGGGTTCCAGTGTGCGTGTGTTGGTTTGGATGCTGATGTAAGTCCAGTGATTGGCATTCGGGCTCCACGTTTGCCTTTGCCTATTTTTGTGTGCGTGTCAGCTGAGCTACGAATGCTCTGATTCTCCTTTGTCCAAGGAGATACGTATGCATAGGACGCAATATCCTAGCGAGCATGTGTCGTTTCCCCAGTTCGAACTACTTTGACTCTGATGTCTATGCCTGATAGACTAAGTAGGCCCAGGATGCGATATCCTGCCGAGTCAGTTTCAGTCTTGTTTGTTTTCTTGTGTCTCTTTCAGCCAGTGTGTGTGTGTGTGGTGTTTGCTTTAGCAACCTTTTCTTTCTTAGAGCGTGGATCCCGTCGAGTACGACGGACGTGAGGGGTGCTAATACCTTCCCCTTGCGTAACCGACTCCCTTACCCTTTCGCTTTGGTCGCGAGACCATGTCTTTTCCAGGTTTACTCTGAGCGTTTCCTTTCCCTCTTTTGGGATAAATAACGCACGGTGGCGGCTCTGTTGTTCCTGTTTTCCCGCCGGTTTTTCGCGTAATGCGACAGCTGGCGACTCCACTGGGGATGCGCGGATGTAGACCTGTGCTGGTCCATCTTCCCTAAGCGAGTCTTTCCTAGCGTTCTAGGATTAGTTTAGGTTGCTTGTGTTGTGTATTTATTGCATTTATTATTCTAACCAGTGTATATATTTGCATAAATATTTGCATGCATCATACTATCATGTTGCCGTCCTCTGTGCAGGTGGTTCCTCTGTTTGGGGTGGGTGTTCTGAGTGAGGCCCAATACCCAGGCCTGAGTACACACCTAGGATTAGCGTGGTCTCATGTCTCTTCACATGTTGTACGACATGATGCGGAGACATGTCACCACAACCGGACGAGGTTCATTTGAGAGAGTCTTGCCGGGTGGAGTTATTCCGCTTAGGTTGGATTATCTCTTTTGGGCTATTGACTCTGGTGACCGATCATTTCTCGGATCTTTGGTTTAGACGATCTCAGGAGAGCTACAATGGCACACCCGAAAGGGCAAACCCATTGAGTATCTCTGCCCGATTGTCGAGACTATTATCCGCCTTAGGATGACCTGTCTAGAATTTACCTGTGAGGGGAGGGTGATTCTTACAGAGGTATGTTCAGATGGTGACTCAGATGGTGATTTTTTTTGTTCCGTGGATCAGAGTCATATTTATAAGTCGGATTTATGGTCATTTATTGCCGAGACGCCAGAGTGCTATCCGAGTTATCAGTGGGGATCCGTTTATTTCAGGATTCCCCGGGCCGATTCAGAGGTTATGGGTATCTGATCAGAGATTGGTTGGTGATAAGGATGATGGTGTATCTTTCAGTTCCGTTTATTTCGGAACCCTTGAGTCGGATTTATGGTTAATCAGACTTCAGATGGTTGTGATTGGTTCAGAGATCAGGGTTGTGATTCAGAGTAACAGATGATTAGATGGCTTGGAGGATGGCACAGTGCATTGCATTCATTCATCTGCATCATTCTCACTTTGCATTCATCTGCATCAAACCTACGTCTAGCCATATGAGGAGTATTATTGATTGAGAATCTGGTTGAGAGACATCTGAATGTCAAAATGTTATTGGTGAAATATTATCTGTCTCGACGAAACCAGAATCAAAGGACAGAATCTTCCTCATATGGACAGACGTTGCATTCATGCATATTAACCTGTTCGCTGTTTTGCAAGTATCTGTTGCTAACGTGCTTGGTTGTTTGAGGAATCATTGCTCGTGCTCGCAGAGTTGTACCTTTGCACGCAACCCGACCTCACAGATACTTCACGAGGCGCAACACTCCTCGACTGATGGATCTTCCAAATACTGACATCCTCGAGCTAAAAGACAAGATGACTGAGCTGATCAACATCATGCAAGGCTTTGCAGTTGATCAGAAAGCTTTGACTGACAAAGTTGAGAAGCTCGAGCGGGCTTCAGCAGCAAACAGTGGTGTAAACTTGGATGGTGTCTCCAACCAGGGGCTGGGTGGTTCTAGAGACGGTGAAAAAAGAGCAACTGTAGGTATGGTGAACAACGCTGCTGGTTTTGGTGCTGCTGGTGGTCAACCGGGGCAGAATTTGAAGGATAGTCTGTTTCCTCCATTCTTCGGGGTTGAGGATGACAGAGAGGAAGACAGGGAAGCAGACCAGTTCTCGATGCATAATGAACCTTTCGGTCAGTACAGTGCTCCGCCGCAGAACAAAGAGATTCAGCTGCTGGCTGAAAAGATCAGAGCTCTGGAGAGCTGTGCCACTCCTGGGGTGGTAAATATGTCAAACATGGGGCTAGTGGAGGGGATTGTGATCCCGCAAAAGTTTAAAGCGCCCGCGTTTGATCGCTATAATGGGAGTTCCTGCCCCGAGACTCATCTGCAGGCTTTTGTCCGCAAGATCTCAGCTTACACCATGGACCAAAAGCTGTGGATGTACTTCTTCCAGGACAGTCTGTCCGGAGGCTCACTGGAGTGGTACACCAAGCTCAAGTCTTCTGACATCAAGAATTGGCAAGATCTGGGGGACGCATTCTTTAAGCAGTATCAGTTCAATGCTGATATGGCCCCGAGTCGTACCCAGCTGCAGGGTATGTCTCAAAAGAATAACGAAGGGTTTAAAGAATACGCTCAGAGGTGGAGGGAGTTGGCTGCCAGAGTGCAACCTCCACTAGTTGACAGAGAGATGTCTGATCTCTTTATGGGGACTTTGCAGGGGGCGTATGCTGAGAGGATGGTTGGTTGTCCGGTGACCAACTTTTCAGATATAGTTGTGGCTGGGGAGAGAATTGAGAGCTGGTTGAAGCTCGGGAAGATTCAGGGTGTAGCTTCGTCGTCTGGGTCAAAGAAGCCCTTTGGGAATGGACAGAGGAAGAAGGAGGGTGATACCAGTGCAGTATACGCACAAAGAGGACCCAGTAGGGATCGTTACTTCCAGCATACTGCTGCGGTAACCATTCCTGCTGAGCATCAGCCTGCACAGCAACAACAACAACAACAACCTCAACAGCAAAGACAACCATTTCAGCAGAGGCCTCAGAGGGCTGGTTATCAGGTGTGGGGGAGAGCAGTTGATAGGCAGTTTGACAGACCGCCTGTGACTTATTCTTTTCTGTTCAAAAAGCTGATGGATCTGGGGTTGGTACAGACAAGGACTCTGGCACCTTTGAGACCTGATCAAAGGCCAGCCAGCTATGATGAAAATGCAAAGTGTGAATTCCATTCGGGTGCTCCTGGACATAATATAGAGAACTGTAAAGCTTTTAAGCACACAGTTCAAGACTTGGTGGATTCGAAAGCTATCAACTTTGCACCATCTCCCAACGTGAATGCTAATCCCATGCCCGCGCATGGTCAAAGGGGGGTGAATGCTATCTCTGAGGAGGGCAGAGTTGGGTTGTCAAGTGTTAATCAGTTGAAGACTCCTCTGGCTGAGGTCAAGAGGCAGTTGTTGAAGAATGGGGTTTATCCAGGCTGTGATGAGCAATGTGCTGAGTGCGTTGGTGCCCCTGATGGGTGTGAACTCTTAAGGAAGACTGTCCAGAGTTTGATGGACGATGGGAGTATTTTGATTGAGAAGGTTGATATGGGAAAAGAAGAGGTCTCCACCATAACAATTTATTTTGACCCGGTAGATTTGTCTACCCTGGCGGAGGCGGCTCCAGCTACCATCACGGTACCTGGACCCATTCCGTATGACAAAGAGGATGCCGTACCATGGCATTATGGTGGAGAGGTATACTGCAATGGTGAGAGGGTAGAGGATCAGACTGCGGATGAAACCACCGTTTCGAAGGTGGATAATGCCGGTCCTAGCGGTTTCACTCGCAGTGGCAGACTGTTTGCTCCGGATGCCTTAAGGAGAGAAGAAGGAGAAAAAGAGAAAAAAGAAAAGGCCGAGGCTTTAGCCAGGGCAAAAGGGAAAGCAGTGGTGAGTGATAGTACTCCAGTGGTGACACCGGCGCCGCTTGGGTCGGAAGAAAAACTTGATGATGATGCAGAGGAATTCTTGAGAATCATCAAGAAGTCTGAGTACAAATTGGTTGACCATCTGCAGCAGACTCCTTCCAAAATATCCATTTTGTCCTTGCTGTTAAGCTCTGAGGGTCACAGGGAGGCTTTGTTGAAGATTTTGAGGAAAGCCTATGTTCCTCAAGAGATTACCATTAACCAGTTGGAGACGGTCGTGTCTAACATGCATGCCAGCCATGGGTTGGGTTTTACAGACATGGACTTGACTGTGGATGGGAGAAATCACAATCGAGCGTTACACATAGCGATGGAATGTAGGGGAGCCGTGCTTTCGCATGTGCTGGTTGATACCGACTCCTCTTTGAATGTGTTGCCGAAAAAGGCTCTGGCAAAGTTGAATTGTGATGGGCTGATTCTGACTCCGACTGATTTAATAGTGCGGGCATTCGATGGGTCGAAGCGGACCGTGTTTGGAGAGGTTGAGCTTCCTGTGAAGATAGGCCCAGAGGTGTTCAAGTCGACTTTTTACGTCATGGATATCCAGCCGGCATATAGTTGCCTGTTGGGTCGACCATGGATCCATGCTGCTGGCGCAGTGACCTCGACTTTACACCAAAAGTTGAAATACATCTGGGAGGGACAGGTCGTCACTGTCTGCGGAGAGGAGGATATCTTTGTCAGCCACCTGTCCTCATTCAAATATGTGGAGATGGATGGCGAAATCTGGGAGACGCCAAGTCAAGCTTTCGAAACCGTTAAGGTGGAGAATGCTCTGTTTGCCAAAGAGGAAGAGAAACCGTCCATAGCTTCGTATAAGCAGGCTGCTGAGGTGGTAAAGAATGGAGAGGCTCCTGGTTGGGGCAGGATGATGGATATCTCCGCAAAGAAAGATCGCTTCGGAGTGGGTTACCAGCCGGGCCGAGGCTCAGGACAAGGCAGAGGACGCCGTACGTCAGTAACATTCACAAGCGCCGGAATGCTGGATCCGGATCACATTTGCATGATGAGTGAGGAAGCTGATAGCGACTGCGACGTTGACCGGTGGATAAAGCCGTGCGCACCAGGGATGGGAATCCAAAACTGGAAGGCTGAAAAGATCATCCGGGTCACTCTGCTGGAAGAGTAATATTTTTCTTGTTTCGATTTTATATGCATGAAAGCCATACGTGTTGCCCGACACGTAATGGTTCATTGTAAGGGCCACCTCATGTTTAAATTTGCAAGTTCGCATCATTAATAAAAGGATGTTTTTCAATTAAAAGCGATGTTCCCTGTTTTTCTTTTATTTTTGCAGTTTAAAAATAAAAATAAAATAGAAATGGCAATGTTTTCATTTTTCTTTTTCCATTTGTCTCACACCGGTTCTAAAGCAATGCATGAATCAACATTCATGCAGATGTGATTCTTCTCCGGATCTCATTGATAACAATCCTGTTACACCCTCGTATGACTTCGACAATCCAATCTATCATGCTGAAGAAGAAGGCGAAGAAGATTGTGAACTGCCAGGGGAATTAGCCAGGTTGTTGAAACAAGAGGAGAAGGTGATTCAGCCGCATGAAGAGCAGATTGAGGTTGTGAACTTGGGTACCGACGAGGTCAAAAAAGAAGTGAAAATCGGGGCTGCTTTGGAGGGAAGTGTCAAGAGCAGAATGGTAGCACTGTTGAAAGAGTATGTCGACATCTTTGCCTGGTCTTATTAGGATATGCCAGGGTTGGATACCGATATTGTTGTGCACAAGCTACCGTTGAGAGCAGATTGTCCTCCAGTGAAGCAGAAATTGCGCAGAACTCGACCTGACATGGCGATGAAAATCAAAGAAGAAGTGCAGAAGCAGTGGGATGCTGGTTTCCTTGCTGTCACTAATTATCCGCCGTGGGTTGCAAATATCGTGCCAGTTCCGAAGAAGGATGGGAAGGTGAGAATGTGTGTGGACTACCGAGATCTGAACCGAGCTAGTCCGAAGGATGATTTTCCACTACCTCACATCGACGTGTTGGTAGATAATACAGCTCAATTCTTGGTGTTTTCCTTCATGGATGGCTTTTCTGGCTATAATCAAATTAAAATGTCGCCAGATGATATGGAGAAAACAACGTTCATCACACCGTGGGGTACCTTTTGTTACAAGGTGATGCCATTCGGTCTCAAGAACGCCGGTGCTACTTATCAGAGGGCCATGGTGACTTTGTTTCATGATATGATTCATCATGAAATCGAATGCTATGTTGATGACATGATAGCAAAGTCCCAGACAGAAGAGGGGCATTTGGTAGATTTGGCCAAGTTGTTCGACCGGCTGAGACAGTTTAGACTGAGGTTGAATCCGAACAAGTGCACGTTCGAAGTGCGGTCCGGTAAATTGCTGGGGTTTATTGTAAGTGAGAAAGGAATCGAGGTTGATCCTGCAAAAGTAAAAGCAATAAGAGAAATGCCTGAACCGAGAACGGAGAAGGAGGTTCGTGGTTTCTTAGGTAGATTGAACTACATTTCACGGTTCATATCTCATCTAACAGCCACGTGCGAACCGATATTCAAGTTGTTGAAAAAAGATCAAACGGTCAGGTGGAATGATGATTGCCAAGCGGCATTTGAAAAAATAAAAGAATATTTGCAGGAGCCTCCGATTCTGATGCCTCCTGTGGAGGGAAGACCATTAATTCTGTACTTGACGGTCCTTGAGGGGTCTATGGGGTGTGTATTGGGGCAGCATGACGAGTCTGGTCGAAAAGAGCATGCCATATACTACCTTAGCAAAAAGTTTACCGACTGTGAAACAAGATATTCACTGCTCGAGAAAACTTGCTGTGCTTTGGTCTGGGCTGCTCGCCGACTAAGGCAGTACATGCTGGTTCATACCACTTTATTGATTTCCAAGATGGATCCAATCAAGTACATTTTCGAAAAGCCAGCATTGACCGGACGGGTTGCGAGATGGCAAATGATTTTGACTGAATATGATATACAGTATACCTCTCAGAAGGCTATCAAGGGGAGTGTATTGTCTGATTACCTCGCCCAGCAACCCATTGATGATTATCAACCGATGAAGTTTGAATTCCCCGATGAGGACATCATGTTTCTCAAATCGAAAGATTGCGAGGAACCAATCCCGGAGGAGGGGCCTGACCCTGAATCCGAATGGATTTTGATGTTTGATGGGGCCGTTAACGTGAATGGAAGCTGTGTTGGTGCTGTTTTGGTTACGCCGAAAGGATCCCACATTCCTTTTGCTGCCCGGCTAACATTTGAGTGCACCAACAACGTGGCTGAATATGAAGCTTGTATATTGGGAATTGAGGAGGCGATTGATTTAAGGATCAAGAACCTTGTCATATATGGAGATTCAGCTCTGGTGATAAACCAGGTTAACGGGAAGTGGTATACGCATCAATCTCATTTAGTGCCGTACCGAGATTATACGAGGAGATTGTTGACGTTTTTCACCAAGGTGAAGATGCATCATGTGCCTAGAGAGGAGAATCCTTTGGCAGATGCTTTGGCTACTCTAGCCGCCTTGATTAAGGTGCAGTGGTGGAATCAGTTCCCCAGTGTTGAGGTTGGACGTTTGGATAGGCCGGCTTATGTGTTTGCTGTTGATACAGCGCCTGATGATGAGAAGCCGTGGTATTACGATATCAAGCGCTATCTGGAGACTCAAGAGTATCCCGAGGGAGCATCTAAAAAGGACCGAAAGACTCTGCGGAGGTTGGCCATGGTGTTCTACCTGAATAAGGATGGGGTTTTGTATAAGAGGAACTTTGATTGGGTCTTGCTAAGATGTGTTGATGATAAAGAAGCAAGCCAATTGATGAAAGAGGTTCATGAAGGATCGTTCGGTACCCATGCCAGTGGGAATGCAATGGTAAGGAAGCTGCTGAGGGCAGGTTATTATTGGATGACAATGGAGGCCCAATGTTTTAATTTCGTGCGGAAGTGTCATAAATGCCAGATTTATGCTGATAAGGTGCACGTGTCTCCAAATCCTTTGAGCTTAATGTCGTCTCCATGGCCGTTTGCTATGTGGGGCATTGATATGATCGGAAAGATTGAGCCTACAGCTTCGAATGGGCATCGGTTCATATTAGTGGCTATTGATTACTTCACCAAGTGGGTTGAAGCAGCCTCTTATACGAACGTGACGAAGCAGGTTGTGACCAGGTTTCTCAAGAGAGACATCATTTGCAGATATGGGGTTCCCGAGAGAATCATTACTGATAATGGTTCTAATTTGAACAATAAGATGATGGCAGAACTGTGCCGGGAATTCAAGATCGAGCATCATAATTCTTCTCCTTATCGTCCGAAGATGAATGGGGCGGTTGAGGCAGCCAACAAGAATATCAAGAAGATTGTGCAGAAAATGGTGGTAACCTATAAAGACTGGCATGAGATGTTGCCGTTTGCATTGCACGGGTATCGAACGTCGGTGCGTACATCTACTGGGGCAACTCCTTTCTCATTGGTGTATGGGATGGAGGCTGTATTACCTATTGAGGTTCAGATTCCCTCTTTGAGAGTCCTGATGGACGTGAAATTGCAAGAGGCTGAATGGGTAAGAACCCGATACGAGGAGTTGAGCCTAATTGAGGAAAAGAGGCTGGCGGCCATCTGTCATGGGCAGTTATACCAGCAAAGGATGAAGCGTGCTTTTGACAAAAAGGTGCGACCTCGGGTATATCACGTAGGTGATATGGTGCTGAAAAGGATCCTTCCTCCTCAAAACGATCGAAGGGGCAAATGGACACCGAATTATGAAGGTCCATTCGTGGTCAAGAAGGTCTTCTCTGGCGGAGCCTTGTTGCTAACGACCATGGATGGCGAGGATTTTCCATCCCCTGTGAATGCGGACGCAGTTAAAAAATACTTCGTGTAAAGAGACCCGCTGGACGAAAAGAATAAAACAGTTCAGGCAAAAATGGGCATCCCGGCGAACCAAAAACAGAAAGAAAGGTTCGGGCAAAAATTAGGGATAAAATGAAAAATTGTACACCCGGCAAGTCGAAAACCTGGAAAGGCGGCTTGGGCAAAAAAGGGTATCCCGGTGGACTGGAAACCCGAAAGGGCGGTCCAGGCAAAAGAGGGATTGAAACGAACAACTGCGTCCAGCATGATCGTTTGCGTTTTGGTTAAGGCATCATGGATAATACCCGGTAGGGATCAATCAGAAACGTCTTGTTCAGAAGGCAGAAAGCATGGAGAGTCTGAGGATATATGGGGTGTAACTGAGTTGGAACTCGATGAGATCACGGGTTTCACATTGCCATTAGGATAGATTTTTCCTTTTGTGCGCAATTACCTCTTTTCAGGAATTGCTTCCTTTGTATTGCTCATTTGAGCCACACTTTTTTCAATCAATAAAATGCATATTCAGTCAAATAATTTTGTTTTTGTTTTTCATTACCTCTTTGATTGCAAAAACATCCAATTATTTTTGATAAAGAATCTTGCATTTTGAGACATACAGGTTCCTTCCAATGCATGTTTATAAGATTGAAAGCTTGAAATCTTATTTGGAAGGTTGAGGGACCCAAGTGTTGAAATCTTGACACGCCTGGGGCACGGTTTTATCTGACGATTTCCTTTTGCAGGTGCTGTTAGATATTTTCGCTCACTTGCAGGTTGTGATGGGGAAGCTTTTGACAAGACAAATCCCCATGGAGTCCGATCAGGGACGAATGTATGAAGGGATGACGAAGAGACGTTGAGACGTGCGACGATCCTTGAATGATAATCAAGAAGACTCTTCAAAGTCGGAAGACTGGAAAGTCTGTGGAAATTCCCCGCAGAGTCCAATCAGGGACAGGCGAGTTGGAGGAACGGTGAAGAGACGGCGAAGGACGTCCGAGGGCCTTTGAAATTAATCAAGAAGACTCTTCAAAGTCGGAAAATTGAAATTTCTGTATAAATCCCAGGAGTTCGATCTTCGTCGAGCGCGGAGCGATTGGGAGTACAAGATGATGGAGCAGAAAAGGTCCAGATGAGTCTGGGGAATTCTCAAAAGTGGAAAGCTGATACGAGATGGGGAGGCGGATACTATGGTTCGACAAGTCGACGGATGTTCTGTACCAACTTTTCTCATTTCCCCAGCGTAGTCTCCAAACAGAGTCGTGAGAACTAACTCCCCAGCGGATCCAAGGTCTGTGGGTCCCCTAGTCGAGTCAGGATGGTTATCCCAGGCAGGTTTAAAACGATGTTTCCTCAGCAGCAGGCCCGAAGGTTGCTATCCCCGAGTGGAGCGGGTTGCAATGAAATATATCTCTAGCAGTGCTCATCCTACCAGTGGATTGGACGAGTTTCCGTAGCAGACTGATATCTGCATCCCCAGCTGAGTTGATTCTACCGGTGGATTGCATGGGTTGTCCCCAACGGAGTAGCATTCGTTTCCCCTGGCAGGGTCAGGATGGTTATCCCCAGCAGGTTTTAGATCGATGCTTTCCCAGTTGCCAGGCCTGGAGGTTGCTGTTTCCTAGCGGAGTATCTGTGAGCATTTCCCCAGTGAAGTCATCAGGTATCTGTGAGGGTTCTCCAAGCAGAGTCGGGATTGATATCCCACGCAAGTCAAAGATCGAGGTATCCCCACCGAGTGTTGGTGGTTCCTATCCCCCAGCAATTCCCCAAGCGGATTAGGTGCAAAGGAGGCTTTCCCCAGCAAGGGTTACCTTTTCCCAACAGCAGCGTCATTCCCCAGTAGGGTGGAATCGGAGTATTGACGAGTTCCTCAGCAGAGTGTCTCGAGCTCCCCAGGAGAGTCCCTTGAGGGAGATTTTTTTTATGCATTCATCATGAAGAATAAGCATAGCATATTGCATAATAAATCGCGGAGCATTTCCATAATTATGGAGCATTACGCAGAAAAGTCAATCATGCATCATATTGCACGCATAAGCTAGGCTCAAGCCGTGGTTACCGTTTGAGAGGTGGTTTTATCAGAAGTGAAGGTGTTGCTCCGCGGAGTTTAGTATCTTGATTTTGAATCAGAGGTGTTCCTCAGTAGTGCGATACTGAAGGAGTTTTCTGTCGTGCGAGACAGCGATTGGAAGATGTTACTCTGAGGAGTCTAGCATCATGACGTCAGATCAGCAATGTTCCCCAGTAGTGCGATATTGGAGGAAATTTTTCTGTCAAGCGGAGAAGGAAATGGAATCAAAGGACGTTACGCGATCAACGCGATTACGGGGTTTAACTGGAGAAAAGGAAATGTTGAGACATTTTTTTTTGGAGATCGAGGTTCAACTGGAGAAAAGGAGATGTTGCGGCATTTTCTGGGGTTCAAATGGAGATTGGAGTTGAAGATTATGTCCGGGATGAGGTCCTCAGGATTATCTTCTGTTCATGTGTCACCTTAGACTTTGGCTGAGGCCAATGGAGGTCGTTATAGGTGTCTTCCGGGGAAGAGACACACATGTTACCTTCCTTTTGTGAAGGTATACCCTCTGATATGTCGCCCTCAGAGTGGTGTTGGTGTTATTTCCGACGTTGCCAGCGGAATTATCACGAGAAATTGGAGAACGGGGTTCAAATGGAGAAAGGGAAATGTTGAGGCATTTTCTGGAGAGCGGGGTTCAAATGGAGAAACGGAGATGTTGCGGCATTTTCTGGAGAATGGGGTTCACAATGGCGATCGCGAGTTATCGTCAGGCGACTGGGGTTCAAATTGGAGAATGGGGTTCATTATTTTGGCAAAACAAGATGTTGGGGTTCAACTGCAGCGATCGGGGATCATTTGCGCAAAAGAAAAATCTCGGGGTTCAAGAAAAACATGAAAAGGAGAGATAATAATCCCCAGCGGACGTGTGGTGTTCAGGCCATGGTTATCCCTGCGTTACCATTTATTTTGGTATCCAGGTCGACGTTACTATTTCGGTGATCAGGCCGACTTTTTCCGTTCCAGACGGATTCTTGTTTCAAGACTGTTCCTTTCCCGATTCTGACAGGCATTGTTAATTATTTTTCCAGCAGAGTGCAAATTTCTACGGTTCTTTGGTATTCAATCCCTGTGTACCCTGAAAGTCTGACAGCCGTTGCTCTCATCCATTCGGGTTCCCAGCTGATTGAATAGGGGCAGCTGTAGCACCTCAAATTTGCACCTATCATTGTACATACATTCTCATATTAGGTCATAACATAATATAGTCCACTGCATAACATTGCATTGTCCATTTGCCCAAGTGCAAGCTAGTCAGGAGAATTAGGTCAAACTGATCAGGAGACCAGTCAGTCAAGCAAGCAAGTGCATTTCTCAAGGAGCCAAGGCCCTAGGGTTGGTCCAACATGTTCACATGACTTGGGGATCCATTTGAAGTGTTTAGGTCAAAGATTGGATGTTCAGAGGTCATCATTCAATGCACAATCAGTCAGAAACCCTAAAAAGTCAAACTTGGTCAACTGTGACTGATTTTATGATTTTGATGGATGGATTTGGTTTGAGAGAGCTTATTCATGTCCAAATAGGCCTCATATATCATGGCAAACATCATCATTGAAGAATTTGAAGCCAAATCAGAAATTTCCAAAAATAGAAACTGGACCTGTAATTTTAACTGCCAAAAATGGAAACTTCTTGGTCCCAAACTTACATCATGATACAAGCTTCAAATGAATTTTTGCCCAACATGAAAGTTGAATATATTGTTCTCCCATTTCCAAAAAGTCCAAGAACTCTCAATTCCCATGTATGGTTGGCAAGATATGATCATTTCATTTTCAAAAATTCTTGAACTTCAAAAGGCCATATCTCTCAAACCATTTGGCCAAATTTGGTGAGGTTTTTTCCAACAAGTCATATTTAACCTCCTCTTTCCAAAAATGTAACTTTCATGTACCAAAACCCTATGGATCAAAATGACATTTTTTCACTATCATGTTTAAATTTCAAGTGTGGTACAAAATTGAATTTTTGAATTAAGCACTTTCCATCAGAATGGCCAATTGGGAATGATTTAAAATGCTATTTGTGACTTGTGGAAGGCCCAAAATTCGTGCTCCTACCACCACACCTCACCATGTGCACCAAAATGACCAATTAGCAATTTGCTTCATTAAGTTAAGTGTGCTTAACCTTTCATTAAGGGAACCTTAAACAGACAATAAAAACTCATTTTCTGGTCAGTATGCAACCCTAGCAGCCACAGAAAGAAGAGAATCGACTCACTCTCTCAAAAACCTCATTTCTTGCCATTTTCAATTTCTGCCAAAAAACTCCCAAAGAACTCGACCTTGCCTTTGTTGCTGCACCATCTAAACAGCATTGTGAGCTCTTTCCAACATGGTTTCACCAACTGTAACCAACCTTTGCTCGGCTGTTTTTCAAAGTTCCACTAATGGCAAAGTTTGATTGAAGCTGTTTCAAGTTGTTCCAAGCCAAACCAACTTCACCATTCAACTTTGGGGAGCTGTTAGTGCATCTGTTTCAGCAAGGCATCACAAAACAACCACTGTTTCATCCATTTCTTCAGAATCAAGTAAAAACTCGATCTCTCTTTTTCTCTAATCCATGATATGCTTCTTGTAGATCTCCATTCCATGAGTATTTTAAGCTTTGAATCGCTTGATTTGGTTGGATATTTATGAAGTTATGTTGTTTTCAAGTTTGATGATGAATTGCATTTGTGCTCGATTCTTGAGTTATGATGTGTTTTAATGAAAATTGATGGTAGATTCATGTTAGTTGAAGCTTGCTGATCATTTCTGTATGTCTAATTGTGTTTTCTGGAAAATTTTTGTTGAAACTCGAATTGAAGGAGATGAAGTTCATACTGTATGCCCAGAAACCCTAATATTTCGATTGCCTTGCCCCAGAACTTCATTCCTTCACGTGCATGGCACTGTTCCTTCATAATAGCCAATAGAATCATTTCATCTACCGTGCCAAAACGTGACCGTTTAGGATAAGTGACTCTGGAATTACAAGTTTGCCACTCGTGGCACATGACACATTGATTTATGTTGTTTTTTTTTCAACTCTAATTCCATTTTTGAACTCAAATTTGCAAAATTCATAGATCATTCATTTTAAATCCAATTCTCATGGGAATTTTTGCATCATCTTCATCATGATCTCTACTTTTTTATCATATTTTTTCCAGATTTTTATGATCATTGGATTTTATTTGGCATATTGATTTGTAACATGTGTTCATTTTTTGCACATTCCACCAAAACCTTTGTGAAATGGTCATGACTTATCCTATGGACTTGAAACCTTTTGAGCACAAACTAGACACATTCATGTTTATTTTGATGTAGAGTTTGTGAATTTCTCATTTCTGGATTGTGAGTTGTGAATTTTTGAAGTAAGGTGTGACAATTTGTGTCACACCATTGATGTGCAACTTCATGATTTTCTTTACCATGCTTCTTGACCTCCAAGTGATCTGAATTTTTGCATGAACCTACTTGTGTATGTCTATTTTACATGTGATTTTTCTTGGAATTAATTGTGGCATTTCCTAATTGTTTGAGATTTTCTCCCCTGTTTGACCAAAATGTTGACTTGTGTGATACATGTTGCCATTTCATTTGTGAAATTCTCATACCTAATTGGATGAACATGAAATTTTACATGTGATTAGTAGACATCTCAAGATTTGCCATGGTGTTGATCCCATTCATTTCTCATATGTTATCACTGACTTATGATTCTTTCAAGTTGATACATGTTTGGTTGACTTCTTTGAGCATGCTTAAACTTGCTTTGACTTTCTGATTTTCATTGACCATCTTCTACTTGTCCAAATGAGATGAAATTTGACATGCTTACCATGCTATGTGTTATGATTGATCATGATTTATTTGGTGATTTTTGGAAATGTTTGAGATTGGTTTTGATTCAAGTCTTGCTGTTGACTTCTATGAGCTTTTGTTTGCTATACTTTGACCTAAATTTATTCATGAAATGATAATGATGATTGATATGAATGTGGACCCAATTGGTTTTGTTTCTTGATTGTTTGAACATGATTTTGGATACTTTCCCTTTGCTGTTTTAACTTTCTCATTCACTTTTGACCCTAGGCTTGTCCTAGTGGTCTTGTTGCTTATGTTTGAGTTCATGTTTTCAGGTTGACCAACAAATGGCCAATGAGACCAATTCTTTTTGATTGAACTTGCTTGTTTATCATGACTAACATGTTTTTTTTTGTAGGTTGCTTGGCTCACATGCCTTGAGCCTTGTGCCTTGCACATTCACTTGCTTATGATTAACTGTTGATGTCTGTTTCCTTTTGCTTTGTTTTGAAGTTGTATACTAATGTCTGCTTGACTATTTCAGGTGCTTTTAGTTGCTCAGTTTCTTGTGAACTTTTACTTTGCTTTGCTTGTATAAGCAATTTGCATTGAGGTATATTTCTAATCTTCATGTAGTCTGGAAGACCTGGCCTGTTACTTGGCCAGGCAACTGTCTGAAGTCCTCCTTAAGAGGCAATGTTTGTGACTGTTTACATTTGTCCTTGTATAGAGTCAAAGACCTCCTAAGTGAAGAGGCAATTGGCAGAACCCAAGGGATATGCAACCTATCCCTTGCTATTCTGTGTGTCATCTGTTTTGCTCACACCACTGTGTTGATGCATTGCAGATACAAACCCAAGATCTTGTACAATTGTACAGTTGAGTCAGTTTTAAATGTGTAGAAGGGTTCCCACTTTCTGAACCCACACATTCTTGTCTTAAGCTCTCCCAGGCCAGGGATAAGAGCTGTGAAGTCCTATCTTCACTCACCTTTCATCTGCTTCACCTTAGCCCCTCAATGGCAAGGTTAAGAGCTAACATTACCCAGTTCCAGTGGTTTGTTTGTTGAGGTTGATATGACCCCTCGACTAAAGCCTAACCTTGATTGAGCCCATTGTTTGCATATAGTGTGTGCTACTTGTGCTTGTGTGTTTGTTTGACTTGCTTCCTGTGCAAGTTAGGTTTAGTTTGGCTTGCTTCCTGTGCAAGTCAGGGTTAGGATAGGCTTGCTTCCTGTGCAAGTTAGCTAGAAACCTTAACTTAGGGATGATTTGCATGATAACATCTAGGCTCGAGTCATAGTCTCCCTAGTTGTGTCTCCCTATGTTATCTGGTTAGGCTAGTCTTTCTCCCCTCTGTAGGGGAACTACATCGCCCTGATCCTCGTTCCAGACGAGGTATGTAGGCAGGAGACCGTGCGAGGTCTCTCCGGGCACCTTTTTTTTTCTTTTTGTGTGTGTTGTTTGACGATTGCTAGGCTCGAGTTCCCGACTCCTTAGCAATTTGTTGTCTGTTTGTTCTTGTTGTGTGCTTGGAAGCCAGTATAAGTCCATCGAGTGGCATCTGGGTTCCAGTGTGCGTGTGTTGGTTTGGATGCTGATGTAAGTCCAGTGATTGGCATTCGGGCTCCACGTTTGCCTTTGCCTGTTTTTGTGTGCGTGTCAGCCGAGCTACGAATGCTCTGATTCTCCTTTGTCCAAGGAGATACGTATGCATAGGACGCGATATCCTAGCGAGCATGTGTCGTTTCCCCAGTTCGAACTACTTTGACTCTGATGTCTATGCCTGATAGACTAAGTAGGCCCAGGATGCGATATCCTGCCGAGTCAGTTTCAGTCTTGTTTGTTTTCTTGTGTCTCTTTCAGCCAGTGTGTGTGTGTGTGGTGTTTGTTTTAGCAACCTTTTCTTTCTTAGAGCGTGGATCCCGTCGAGTACGACGGACGTGAGGGGTGCTAATACCTTCCCCTTGCGTAACCGACTCCCTTACCCTTTCTCTTTGGTCGCGAGACCATGTCTTTTCCAGGTTTACTCTGAGCGTTTCCTTTCCCTCTTTTGGGATAAATAACGCACGGTGGCGGCTCTGTTGTTCCTGTTTTCCCGCCGGTTTTTCGCGTAATGCGACACTTATCAATTATGATTCGATTTGTACGACACGAGCCTTAAGCAATAGAGAAGGAATGAGACTGGAGAATTCCTACCCCCATTCTGAGAATCTTTGGGTATGGGATGAATGACCCATCACTCATCGTATTCAACTCTATTCATAGACTTTAGTGCGATTCGGATCTAACGATTGATAAGGTCTTCATTACAAGAAACAATAACGAACGTTCTCATTCCACTTGAAAGTTAAGACAAGAGTTACATGCCATGATCCTTAAGTAGTAAAGAAGGAATGGGACTGGAGAATTCCTACCCCCATTCTGGATATCTTTGGGTATGGGACGAATGACCCAGCGCTCGTCGTATTCACCTTTACTCATAGACTTTAGTGTGATTCTTATCAAGTAACTATTAAGTCTATTCCACTCTTTCATTCAATCATTATATCACATTCTTTTGCTTTAATCACTTTGCTTTCAGCCCTAGTGGGCTGAACTACGAAAACTCTGATTTCCTTATTGCACCATAAGGATACGTAGACAGGAGAATCCAGATTCTTCGCGAGCTACCTTATTTATCAATCTACCCTATTTATCAATCAATCATTCTTCATTCATTCTATCAACACCATCTTTTAAGATCAACTATACTTCTCCTTAGACTCCTTGTCTATCCTTTCGAGATGTCTTAACGACAATCCACCTCATCAATCGAGAGTAGTTTGAGACTATGCCTAAACACTTAATTCAATCTTTGTTTTGGATTTACCCTATAGTGGCGGTCTTACTAGTCCACAAATGCCTACCTTGCTCTTCGATTCAGAGTCTATCTCTTCTTGGATCCAAGATACTATCCTTCTTGATCTCGAACTATTTATTCCCCATCCAGTGATACACTATTCTTTATACTATACAGTACTGCAATCATTCCTTGAATTGGTGTTTGTCTTGGGAGTCCCCCGTCGCTTAGACAAATATCTCTCTCTCCTTGTTTCATGGTAGCTAATCTCTGAAATTGGGTTTGTCTTGTGAGTCCCCTATCACTTGGACAAATACCTTTTGATACCATTCTGTTGGTACAAGTCATACTTTTCATCTCTCTCTCTCTCTCTCTCTTGGTATTCACCTCCATTCATAGACTTTAGTATGATTCAAATCAAGACTTTTCTTTTCAGAATAAAAGAAAACTCACCTCATCAAACTCAGCTTTTCCTTTCGGCTCATTTTCTATTTAAAACATTTTCAGAAAGGACGTGTTACTTTTGTTCTACCGTGATCAAAGCTTAATCCTCCATGCGTGAGCAAGCTATATTTAAATGCTAGAGTGTGATCCGTGTACATATATTATATCGAAAACAAACAAATGCTTAAGTATCCCATGCTCGAAGAACCATACTTATGTATGTGCCTACCTAATGGATATTACTTGGAAAGTTAGAATGCCTTAGGATGGTATTAGTATCCATTTGTATGTAATTTTCAGAATTGTGTAAAACTTCAATCTTCGGTAAATATCAGTGTTGCGATTCATGATGCAGGGATTCTAATAGTTGAAAGTAGGGTTCCTAGGTTTTTTAAATTCTAACATTTGTTGTTCAACATGGAATGTGTAAGTAGAATACCAATCTTTCACGTGTTGTGTGAAGCAAAATTAAACTTCATGGTTATGTCCATTATAGTATGTAGGAGTTCTTGTACGTGAATATGAGATCATTAATATTATAGAGTCGAGTTGACCTATAAGATATGGAACTCTACTGAGATATAATATCTCACCTCACTCATATTTTTTATTTTTAGGTAGCCGAAGAAAGTCAAAGGTAAGACCAAAAAGGTTTGAATACTTGAAGGCTCTGATGTTTATGTTTATTATCCATTGTGCAATCTTTCTATAGTGTTTGTGTAGACATCCGTCATATTTCATGTACTATGCTAGTTGTATTTTATATTGTACATGATTCAAGATGTCATTTAGACACTAAATGTATATACTCAGTACCAGTTTAATACTTTAAGGGCTAATACCCTTCTTCCCACTGCCATATCAGGCGAATTGGAAAAAATGCCCTTGTAAAAAAACACATATGCCCTCCTTGCACTTTCCAGATTCCTCTATTTTGACGCCTCAATGAATTTGGTCAGCATAATCTTTGACTGCGAGGTGTGTATATATATATATATATATATATATATATATATATATATATATATATATATATTATATATATATATATATATATATATATATATATATATATATATATATATATATATATATATATGTTGGTACTTTTTTCAGCCTTTGATATTTTAAAATGTAAAATAACTAAAAGCGAACCCAAAGGGGATCAAATTAATGTAATCTCCCTAAAAACTAACCAGTTTAATATCTTTGTGATTATATATATATATATATATATATATATATATATATATATATATATATATATATATATATATATTCTTAGTCATCAATGAATACTACCACCTTTCACTTTTCATGTGTTGTTTATGACTAAACAACAATGTGAGATCAATCGTATTTTTTAAATGACGATCTCTTAGTCGGTTAACAAATACAATGTATGTGAATTTTAAACCTAAACGTGTCTCTAGAGCTTCAGTATCTAACACATGAAAATATTTGATCTAGTTATGAAAAATATTTTTCAATATCAATTCAAAACCATTGTAACAAGTTATAGGTAGCTAATTTATAACAAGCATTAAGAGCGAAGATAATTATCAATATTAATGAATAACTAGAACATATATAACACCAAGATCAAGATGACTATAAGATTATTTGGACAATTACATCTAACCCCAACAAAGGAGAGTTTAGCTACTCTTACGTATAATAACTTTACAATGATGATCAAGAAGAAAGATATGGAATAACATCAACGAAAATTTCTCTAACTGAACAAAGCCTCCACTTTTGATCATACATCCCTTGGGCTTTCAGCCTCTCAAATATATCTTAATTCCCTTAGTTTTGTTGTGGAATAAATTATGAAATGTATGAATGAATCTCGAATGAATGGTTGCGACCTCTATTTGTAGGAGTCAGAGCAGATAATTTTTCCTTGAGAGGTTATTAGCTCGCCTAGTGAGCCTACTTTCTTCACCCAAAAGTTATATCTAGCTCATTCGAGTGGGTTTTGGTCGATTTTATCTTACCCAACGAGCAAACCTTTCTCCACAATGAAATTATTTTCACTTTGCTCAACGAGTTTCATTTCTTCTGTATGACATAGCTTGGTCTAGAAGTCATCTTGAACCGCCTGTGTTTTCCCATAGAGCTTATGTCTTTGCCTGGTGAAAATGACTCAATTTTTTTTCCATGTTTCTGTCCTATCTTAGCTGGGTGAGCCATTGCTTCTCCTAACGAGTTATCTACTACTCAACTTCTATATTTTGTGATTTCCTTGGATGTTTTCTCTTGTACTCATGAAAAACATAGTTAAAATTTCCATACTTATGTTTTATCTCCTTTCTATAATAGATTAAGATTTTATTTTTATTTTTTCTTGTGATTTAAGTTAATAATTGCTTATGTGAAATAAATAATTTTGAAACTTATTAGTAAAAAGGTGCCTCGTAAAAACCATACCCTTGCTAGGAAAAAATGTCACTTTAGTATTTTTATTGAACTTAATGAATATGAAATACAAATTTAAATACATGTTTCTAGTTTATGACCTCTCCTTTATTGACTTTCAAAATTTTAAATTAGTTGTAGTAATGCTTCAGATTTACTGAATTACAAGACCTAGAGATATCATCACCATTGAGCTCTTCCAATTTATAGGTGCCTTGTGACCAATAGTGAAGACCCCTGACTGGACAAAACCTTTTGGGTTGATGTGTGATGCTAGTGGCTTTTCTATTGGAGTTGTGTTGGGCAAAAGGCATAATAAGATGTTCCACACTATTTGCTATGCTAGTAGGACGTTGATTGAAGTACAAATCAACTACACCACCACTGAAAAGGAACTACTAGCTGTGGTGTTTGCATTTCACAAGTTCAGATCTTACCAGGTGGGTACCAAAGTGATAGGTTACACAAGTCATGCAACAATGAAGTACCCCAACGCAAAGAAAGATGCCAAGCCAAGGTTGATAAGATGGGTGTTGCTATAAGAATTTGATTCAGAGATCAAAGATAAAAACGGAATGGAGAGTTTAGTTGCTGATCATGTCTCAAGATTCCCAGATGAAGTCCAGAGTCATGCCAATGAAGGAATTAAGAGAGATTTCATGATGAACACTTGTTACTGATCACCTCTAGCGTGACACCTTAGTATGCAAATATTGTAAACTAATTGGTTAGTGAGTATGTCCCACCATATTTCATCTCTCAATAGAGGAAGAGGTTCTTCCACATGTCTAAAATCTATTTTGGGATAAACCTTTTCTCTAAAAGAGATGCGTTAACTAACTCCTAAGAAGATGTGTGGACCGTCCCGAGGTACAACAAATCTTGTCAGTGTGTCATGACGCACCTTATGGAGGGCACTTTGGAGGAACCAGAACAACCGCAAAAGTTCTACAATTAGGTTATTTATAGCCCTCCTTATTCAAAGATGCTAATGAGCTAGTTAAGGAATGTGATAGAGGCCAAAGAGTTGGGAGCATCTCCATGACGAAAGATATATCACTCACCAACATCCTTGAAATTGATCTTTTTGATGTGCGGGCATAAACTTCATGGGGCCATTCCCTCAATCTTTTGTAAATTTGTAAATTTTAGTTGTTGTTGGCTATGTCTCTAAATGGATTGAGGCACTAGCAACCCCTACTAAAACGCGAAAGTCGTGACCAAATTTTTAATCAAAATAATTTTTATAGACATGGCACACATAAAGAAATCATTAGTGATGTGGGGTCCCACTTTTGCAAAAAATTATTTGAAAATCTAATTGAAAAATATGGTGCAAAACACAAAGTCGCTATAACCTATCATCCACAAAGTAGTGAGAAATCTAAGTTGTCAAATAGGGAGATTAAGAGGATTTTGGAAAAGGTAATTAATCTTTCAAGGAAGGACTGGTCCAAAAATTTGGGTGATGCTTTGTGGGCCTATAGAACTGCCTACAAGACTCCCTTGTGCATGTACCCTTATAGACTTGTTTATAGAAAAGCTTGCCACTTGCCAATTGAGTTGGAGCACAAAGCATTTTGGGCTATAAAGCATTTGAACTTTAACTTGACATCTGCTGGTCAAGCTAGAACGCCTCAACTTAATGAGATGGAGGAAAATATGTTATTTTCCTATAAGAATGGTGGATTGTACAAAGGGAAAACTAAGAGGTGGCACAACATGAAGTGCCATAAAAGAGATTTGGTAGAAGGACAAAGAGTTTTGATTGTTAACTCAAGGCTAAAGTTATTCCATGGAAAGATTAAGTCAGGATGGTGAGGCCCCTTTAAGTTATTGAAGATTCATCCACATAGGGCTGTGGACCTCTTGAATGGGAAAACAAGGGATGAATTTAAAGTCAATGGTCAAAGGGTTAAGACATATTTTGGTGATCCCTCACACAACACAAGGGTCACCTGAAATTGGATGATTAATCTTGTTTGTGTTAAAAGTCAGTTTACAATACTTTAAAATAATGCTACTGGCAGGCAACCCATCTTAATTAGTTTTTAATTTTTTTGTTTCAGATGATTATGAGTAATTGAGAGTAGATTGTGAAGTCATTGTTGGGTGGTCTCACGACTGTGACATAAGAGAAACAAAAGAGGGTGTCATGCCGCGAAAAATACCTGAGTGCATCGCACACTCGAAGATACAACAAAGTCACCACTAAACTTTATTTATTCCAAAAGGAAAGGGAAAATACCGATAAAACCCATGGGAATAGAAATGGGTAAGGAAGTCGATTATGCAAGGGGAAGGTATGACATGGATTGGTCATGAATAAACCTAAAGCATCATGATAGAGTTTTGGAGTGGAAATGAAGAAATATGGGAGATCAAATTGGGCATCATGAATATGAAGAAAGAAATAGGTCTAGGGTTAAGTTGACTTTGGTCAACTATTTGACCAAAAGTCAACAGTGGACCAAAAGTCAACTTTATGTCAAATTTAGTTTTTTTTGTATAGTGTTTGAAATTTTTGAATTTTTGTTATGTAATATTGATATTGTAATGAAATTGACCTTTGAAAGTAAATGGTGTTTTGTGCTTGAAAGCTAATCTCCCTCCAAAAGCTGAATTTGAAGATTTGAATTTGAATTGCACGCGAAAACCTGACCATGAATCTTGCAACTTGAGTATGAATCTCAATGTCTTGTCTTGAATCCACACCAGACACATAACAAACTAGTGTAAGGATCAAGCCTATAAAAAAAATTTAATTAGTCAAATAAATCTTCCATGGTTGACTAATGTGGTACTCGTAATCCCTGATTAAATCCAATACTAAGATGTAACCCACATGATCCAAAGGCGCCAAAGATCAAGAATTAGGGTTTCATGGCTTTGAATTCAAGATAATTGTCATCACTAGTCAACGTATCATCAGGATGTCCTAGATTTGGTCCTCAAGAAACCATAGCTCCATGTTAATCATAAACATCAAACGACCTTTGAATCAATGATGTTTACTTCAAAAAATGAAAATGGTAAAATGAATGTGTTATGATGCCAATGAATATGTAGATAAGCCATAAACCAAAAGTCAGATAAAAGTAAAAAAGGGAAGGAAAATTTTGGGGTATGACAGCTGCTCATATTTAATCATCTTGGACCTGAATGCACGAATGGTGATGACCATTCATGCATTTATGGTAAAAGAAGATTAAATACTAGAATATCCAAAAATTCGTCCGTTGAGGATGGAGTGAATGTGGTGTGAGGGAGGTAAGTTTATTGGGGGTTTGTCATAGGATATGGAATGAAAGGTAAACTTTTGTAAGGTTGTCTGCTGGAGATTGACTGAAATATTCTATTGGGGAAATAGATTAGTCGGAAGAGAAATGTTTGATGTGCATGATATATGCATTGTAAGATTGATTTTACATGCTGCATGAAATTATGTATGCTATACAACCATGTGGGTTATTTTTGTGAGGGTCATGAATGGTATTTACAAGGGTGAGATTGTTTTTGCGTGGTGGTGGAATTCGACTCTCCGACTTCTAAAATTTGCACCAGAGAGATTGTCACAAAAGGAGAGAACTTCATATTGCCACAACCTGATGGAGATTTCAAAACTGACCCTGTTGGGGAAAAAAGGATGTGTGATCTGATCGAGAAGTTATTTAATTGCTTTCGTGTATCACGCATTCACTGTGGACTGTCGATCTCCCTTTAGGACTTTTCAAGTAAACAAGGTAATGCACAAAGTTTTTCTTTTTTTAGCTTTTATTATTCTCGTTGTTTTGTGGCATTATATGATAAAAAATAATTAACTATTTTGCAAACAAAATACGAGAAATGAAAATTGATAATGAAAAGCAATTGATAAAGGAAAGTGAATTTTCATTGAATGTGGAAAAGTTTGTACATATGATGTGTGTACAAAGACGCAAAATCCTTGAAGAGGAAATTGAAAAAATTTCAAAATAAAGGTAAACGACAATGGGAAATTTATATGAGTTTCCATTGGTTACAACATAAGCTACCATCCCTTGCAAGATTTGAGTCCAACTACTTCGCTTTAGTTGACGATGACCAGATCATCTTTTTCCGTCTGAGGTCTAGATGTGATGAAGTAGGCTCAAATGTTATAGTCAAATGCCTTTATCCCTAACTTTTTCCTGGACTTTCATTTTTTCGTCCGCCGAGATACCCATTCTTGGCTAATTTGTCTTTATATATATATATATATATATATATATATATATATATATATATATATATATATATATATATATATATATATATATATATATATATATATATATATATATGAAGGAGAATTGCCATCCAAGGCGCAGCGGAATTTAAAAATTTCTCCATTTAGTGATCCTTACGAATGGGCATGATCAGTGATAGAATCGTTACCTCTTGTGGAGATTCAAACCTTTGGTGCAGATCTCTGATAATGATCAAAACCTTTGATACAGATCCACGGGGCGATCACGAACGTTGAACGATGACAACGTCTCTACTCAGTCCACACGAACAGATTCCTTCAATCGCAGTGCTAGCTGTTATGAATGAAGGCTTTGAGTGAGAGAAAGAGGGAAACAAAATTCCAAGTCTCTACTTGAATTTCTGTATGAGTGGATTGAAGTGACAATGATTCTACCCAAGGGGTTCTATTTATAGAACCACTTGTGTGGGCTTCAAGCTAAAAAGCCCACTTAAGTGTATTTTGGCCCATATCTTATAATATGCCCAAAATCACTTAAGTATTTGGTACCTTACCATATTTCGTCTCCCACTTAAGTGCACCGTACCTTACGGTGTTCCTTAGTTACTCTATCTCTCATCAATCCGTCCTTTGTGTGTGACCCTATAGGTTTTCGCGGCGTTGGCAATTATATTAAATCACACATTTAACATAATAAACAGTGAGCGGTATCTAGCAACACATCACTGCTACCCAAGTCACGAAAATGTCATGTGATCTGAAAAAACCTCCTGTGATAATAATTATGTCTATAATTACCCCTTTGCCCTTATGTCTATATTGAACACAAGGTATAGACCGTGTCATCCTTGTCCAGTTCAATATTGGGCCCATAGACATTTATCCTGTTACGCAGGATGGGCAAATTCCATCTAGGACACTCATGTCCCTCAGCATGCTTTGTGGAGTACCCATCAACTGTCTTTATGGTTATCCAGTTACGAACAATGTTGTATCAGCAATAAAGCACTCGACTCTACATTTAGGATCCATAGTGGTTTCAGGTCGAAGAGTGGTATACACTATTATCACCATGAGAATAACTTATGACACTTTGCATAACTTTCTATATAGTATTCTCATAGCGGGTCAATCCGGTATAAATATTACTCCTAATATTCATACCTATGTTTAAGACTTGATAACTCTTTATCCATGATCCATGAGATGTGATCATCAGTCTACAAACATAATAGTCTTAATGCTTTAATGTTATCCCACTTCACACTAAAGCTCGACTACGGATACTTTAAGAATAGTGTCCTTATGTTCAATGTGTTCTCATGATTAAGTCACACTTAATACATTAAACAAACTATCTATTCCAGGGACTTTATTAATCAACCATAATAAAGAAAATGCCTTTAAATAATTCGATACAAGTACCAAAAGTATTGGCCTCTAGGGCTTACACCAACAATCTCCCACTAGCACTAGAGTCAATCAGGCATACCCCGTATGCCCATTGATCTAGTATGGCCATCATGCTTCTGCTGCGGAAGAGGCTTTGTCAGTGGGTTAGCA
The DNA here is from genome assembly GCF_024323335.1 of Lathyrus oleraceus. Taxonomy (NCBI): domain Eukaryota; kingdom Viridiplantae; phylum Streptophyta; class Magnoliopsida; order Fabales; family Fabaceae; genus Lathyrus; species Lathyrus oleraceus. The sequence continues at coordinate 420,189,654 of NC_066580.1, read as the reverse complement.
ACATTGTCAAGTGTAGGTACTTTACATATTTTCACACAACGTCTAAGTATGTGTTTGGATCGTTGGTGAGATCTAGGCTCCTTAGCTTGTGCGATAACACCATTGTTATCATAATAGAGACCAATGGGATCCATAATGCTAGGGACTATGCCAAGTTTATTGATCCAAACAACTTCCTTTGCTGCACTTAAGGCAGCAATATACTCGGCCTCAATTGTAGAATCAACAACTACATCTTGCGTTGAACTTTTCAAGCTCACAGTGCCACCATTTAAGCAAAACACATAACCAAATTGGAATCATTCATATTAAAGCGTCTCAGCACTTTGTCTATGTACTCTGACTTAGGCCAAGCATTTCATGATCTATCTCTATAGATTCTGATAGGCTGCTTCACCCAGGTCCTTCATAGAAAAGCATTTCCCCAACCAAGACTTTACTTGTTGCAGGGTAGGGATATCGATTCCAATGAGTAATATGTCATCTACATATAATACCAGGAATAGATCATGCTCCCACTAACCTTCTTGTAGACACAAGGCTCATCTTCGTTCTTAATGAATCCTTACAGTTTCACTGTTTCATCAAAACAAAGATTCCATGAGTAATACATCACCTTGATCAGGTATCCATATATCTTAGGTAGGTGACGTATCCTGCCTGACCTACGCTGGTCTTGTTCTACTTGAGCAGGTTTCTCTTACACAACTATTTGTGTTTCCTGCTCTGATTCCTCCATAGGTGTATCAATGCCTTGTGATTCTTGAATTTCTTCAAGCTCTACTTTCCTCCCACTGGTTCCTTTGGAAATAAAATCCCTTTCCAGGAAAACTCCAGTTCGAGCGATAAACACTTTGCCCTCAGAAGGATTGTAGAAATAATATCCTCTTGTTTCTTTAGGATACCCCACAAATAAGCATTTGTCAGATTTGGGCTCAAGCTTAGTTGAAATTTGTCGTTTCACATAAACTTCGCAACCCCGAATCTTCATGTAAGACATATGTGGTCTCTTACCACTCCATATCTCATATGGTGTCTTTTCAACCTTTTGGATGGAACACGGTTAAGTGTGTAAGCTGATGTCAATGGTGTATGTCCTCAAAAGGGGTTTGGAAGATTGGTGTGACTCATCATGGATCGGACCATGTCCAACAGGGTTCGATTTCTTCTCTCAGATACACCCTTCCATTGGGATGTGCCAGGAGGAGTAAGTTGGGATAGGATCCCACACTCTTTCAGATGGTCATCAAACTCTAGGATTAAATACTCACCACTTCGATCTGATCGAAGAGTTTTAATATTCTTACCTAGTTGGTTTTAACTCGTTAGGTTTCACCCTTTTGTATTAATGTTATTAATAGGCATTTCAAGATCAAGGACATATAGTCCATTGTTCATTTGTGCAGTAGCATAGAATATATCATTCAAATAAATTGAGCAACAATTGTTCTTTATTATAAATGAAAAACCAAACTTGTCCAAACAAGCAATGGAAATAATATTCCTACTAATTGCAGGTACATAATAACAGTTCTCTAACTGAATTATTAAACCACTAGGTAAAGTCAATACAAAAGTTCCTATGGCTAAAGCAACAACCTTTGCTCCATAGCCAACTCGTAGGTCGACTTCACCTTTTGCCAAATCTCTACTCCTTTTTAGTTCCTGCACATTTGTACAAATGTGAGAACCGCATCCAGTATCTAATACCCATGATGCAGAAGTAGATAAATTAATAACAAAATTACCTGAAGTTGAAGTCTCTACTCCATTCTTCTTATCTTCCAGGTACTTTGGGCAGTTCCTCTTCCAGTGTCCGGTCTTACCGCAATGGAAGCAGGTGCCTTCTTTTGCTATGCCTTCACTAGGCTTCAAAGCAGAAGTGGATTTGGGATTGGCAACTTCCTTGCCCTTCCCCTTATCACTCTGCTTAGTGGGCCTTTTGTTCTGTCTCTTTCCATTTCCGATCATCAGAATGGACTTCCCTTTTGACTTCAGATTCTGCTCGGCAGTTCTTAACATGGCGAGCAGTTCAGGAAGAGATTTGTCCATATCAATCATATTGAAATTTAGGACAAATTGACTGAAACTATCTGGCAACGATTGCAAGATCAAATCAGTTGCAAGTTCCTTTTCGAGGGGAAAACCCAATCTCTCAAGGTTTTCCACATACCCAATCATCTTGAGTACATGGGGACCTACAGGGGCTCCCTCAGCTAACTTGCTTTGAAAAAGGGCTTTTGAAACTTCAAACCTCTCATGCCTTGCTTGCTCTTGATAGAGCAACTTCAGGTGTTCGATCATATCGAACGCTGACATGTTCTCATGTTGCTTTTGCAATTCTGAGTTCATGGTAGCTAGCATGAGACAAGCAGTTTCATTGGCATCATCGACATGCTTCTTATAAGCATCTCTTTCCGCCTTAGGTGCAGAACTAGGAGGTTCCTCTTCAGGAACAGGTGTCTCCAAGACATACAACTTTTTATCATGTTTGAGGACAATCCTCAGGTTTCGGTGCCAATCCAGAAAATTTGTCCCAGACAATTTTTCCTTATCAAGGATTGATCGCAGGATGTTGTTAGAGGTGTTTGCTGTCATGGTAATCTACATAAGGATTAATGAAAATATAAGTATCATTGACATATTCAATTAGGCCTTTAATTAAATATGCTTCCACTATTTTACTCAAAAGAAATGACCCTCATCATTTGATTCGAAAAATCCCGTTGGAAGATTTTCTAGTGGGTCGAGATCCATATTTCACTTCGTTCTAAGTCCGCGTAGGCGGATTACACAAAACTAGGTTATTTAGGTAGGAACTCCTTCCAATTGTATCTCATACAACTCTCGAAAATTTCAGTTGGGTGAATAACTCCTTATTCCAATCCATCATATGGATCATTCCCAACTCTTGCTTCTAAACATATATATAATCTTATTATAATTTGTTTAGTTAAGTTTGACCCATTGTTTTAACAGTTGGATATTACAATTATCCCATCGCACCTTACTAATATATAGATCATGCACCTCGCGTAGGCGAAACCTACATTATCCATTACTAGTCTTGATGAGTGTTAAAAATTGGAAAGCATAAACTTAATATTTAATTTGAGGGAATTGCAATTTTTCTGATCTCACCGGCTTGTTTATCATATAAACCGTCTCTCACATGCATCAACATACATTCACATGCATCAACATACATACAAACAAAATGAAACAGTTATGGCCCCTAGCGCAGTTGTTCTCCCAAGCCAATGAGAGAACCTAAGCTAACCTACAACGATCTAAGCTTCTCCAAGCAAGATCTTCAAGGTTGTCCTCCTTTGGCACTGACTTCTTTGCTTTCTTCATATCATTACATTACATGAAAGAAACTCGTTTTACATACGAGGGAGTGAGATGAGAAAAGAAGTTACATTTGGGAGATTAAGAGAGAGGCACGACACGCAGGTCGTATTTTAAAAATCCAAAGCAGAATAAAGGAAAACTAAGGCCATAACCGATCACCACAAGACAATAATAAACACTTTATCATTATTATTATTAATTCCTTTAATTAATTAAAATCAAATTAAATTTCGACGACCGATCATCACATTTTAATGAACAATTCATTTAAAATCGATGTCGCTTTTCGTATCAACACTTGACACTTTTAAAGCACTGAGTTAGCCAAATGGGTGAAAATTTCCTTGCGTTAACTGGTTAACCATATGCGTTAACCGGTTAACACTGTTTGAAAACTTTTAGAAAATTCTTTTCTGCCTTGCGTTAACCGGTTAACCATATGCGTTAACCGGTTAACACTGTTTGAAAATGTCTTGGAAAACTGTTTTCCGCCTTGCGTTAACCGGTTAACACTGTTTGAAAATCTCAAAAAAATTTATTTCGCATTGCGTTAACCAGTTAACCATATGCGTTAACCGGTTAACACTGTTCCAAAAAGTGTTTAGAAAGCACAACTCTTGTGCAGTCAAACCCCAATCGCATAACTCTCTGACAACACAACCCTTATGCCGTCACTAACCCTGATGCACTAATTTCAGACCGTCAAACACATCTCGATTGTTAATTCAGTATGATTGATCAACACGTCATTGCTTCACCATACTAATGTCGGATCAAGAAGCAAACGACCATTGATCGCTCAAAGGAAAACAATCATCGAGGGTTTGAATGAACAAAACGAGAACACTATATCATATATAATGTATTTTGCATCAGGATTACATATATCACATATATGTAACTTGATCGATCTCAATTTAACCTTTGATTCATTCTGTCTTTAATCATATTATTACAGAACAAAAACAGTTATCAGATTCATGGTTTCGTAAGTGGCTCTGATACCACTGAAGGAGAATTGCCATCCAAGGCGCAGTGGAATTTAAAAATTTCTCCATTTAGTGATCCTTACGAATGGGCATGATCAGTGATAGAATCGTTACCTCTTGTGGCGATTCAAACCTTTGGTGCAGATCTCTGATAATGATCAAAACCTTTGATACAGATCCATGGGGCGATCACGAACATTGAACGATGACAACGTCTCTACTCAGTCCACACGAACGGATTCCTTCAATCGCAGTGCTAGCTGTTATGAATGAAGGCTTTGAGTGAGAGAAAGAGGGAAACAAAATTCCAAGTCTCTACTTGAATTTCTGTCTGAGTGGGTTGGAGTGACAATGCTTCTACCCAAGGGGTTCTATTTATAGAACCACTTGTGTGGGCTTCAAGCTAAAAAGCCCACTTAAGTGTATTTTGGCCCATATCTTATAATATGCCCAAAATCACTTAAGTATTTGGTACCTTACCATATTTCGTCTCCCACTTAAGTGCATCGTACCTTACGGTGTTCCTTAGTTACTCTATCTCTCATCAATCCGTCCTTTGTGTGTGACCCTATAGGTTTTCGCGGCGTTGGCAATTATATTAAATCACGCATTTAACATAATAAACAGTGAGCGGTATCTAGCAACACATCACTGCTACCCAAGTCACGAAAATGTCATGTGATCTGACAAAACCTCCTGTGATAATAATTATGTGTATAATTACCCCTTTGCCCTTATGTCTATATTGAACACAAGGTATAGACCGTGTCATCCTTGTCCAGTTCAATATTGGGCCCATAGACATTTATCCTGTTACGCAGGATGGGCAAATTCCATCTAGGACACTCATGTCCCTCAGCATGCTTTGTGGAGTACCCATCAACTGTCTTTATGGTTATCCAGTTACGAACAATGTTGTATCAGCAATAAAGCACTCGACTCTATATTTAGGATCCATAGTGGTTTCAGGTCGAAGAGTGGTATACACTATTATCACCATGAGAATAACTTATGACACTTTGCATAACTTTCTATATAGTATTCTCATAGCGGGTCAATCCGGTATAAATATTACTCCTAATATTCATACCTATGTTTAAGACTTGATAACTCTTTATCCATGATCCATGAGATGTGATCATCAGTCTACAAACATAATAGTCTTAATGCTTTAATGTTATCCCACTTCACACTAAAGCTCGACTACAGATACTTTAAGAATAGTGTCCTTATGTTCAATGTGTTCTCATGATTAAGTCACACTTAATACATTAAACAGACTATCTATTCCAGGGACTTTATTAATCAACCATAATAAAGAAAATGCCTTTAAATAATTCGATACAAGTACCAAAAGTATTGGCCTCTAGGGCTTACACCAACAATATATATATATATATATATATATATATATATATATATATATATATATATATATATATAAATATATATATATATATATATATATATATATATATATATATATATATATATATATATGTATATATATATATATATATATATATATATATATATATATATATATTGTTTGATCCCTAATTTTTGTATGGGAATTTCTTTTTTGGCCTACCAGGATACCCATTTTTTCCTAGACTGTCCTTGCGGATGTCAATCTAGCAGACTCTTCATTTATTTCTTTTTAGGCATAATATTTTTTGACTGCGTCGGATTTAATGGGAAATGGAAACTCCTCCCCATCTATGGTGGTGAGGATCAGGGCCCCGCCTAAGAAGGTCTTCTTGACGACAAAGGGTCCCTCATAGTTGAGTGCCCATTTTCCTCGTGGATCCGAGTGTATTTGAGATTATTTCTTGAGCACAAGGTCACCTTATTGAAATACTCGAAGGTGGACCTTCTTGTCAAAAGCTTTCTTGAGACGTCTCTAGTATATCTGACCATGGCAGAGAGCCGTCAAGTGCTTTTCTCCAATGAGATTCAGTTGATCATATCTGGATTGGATCCATTCGGCTTCATCAAGTTTGGCTTCCATGATAACCCTTAATGATAGAATTTCCAACTTGATTAGGATGACAAATTCCATGCCATATACGAGGGAGAATGGAGTTTCCCCTTAGAAGTAAGTACTGAAGTCTTGTAGTTGTGAAGTGCAAAAGGAAGCATCTCATGCCAACTTTGTAAGTCTTGACTATTTTATGGACAATCTTCTTGATATTTTTGTTTGCTGCTTCTACGGTGCCGTTCATCTTGGGCCGGTATTGTGAAAAGTTGTGATGCTCGACTTTGAATTCTTGGCATAACTCTTTCATCATCTTTTTGTTCAGGTTACTGGCATTGACAGTAATAATCATGCTAGGAACTCCGCATCGATAAATTATTTCTTTCTTAATGAACCTTGTAATCACTTGTCATATGACATTAGCATATGAGGCAGTTTCAACCCATTTGGTGAAGTAATCAATAACAACCAGAATGAAACGATGACCGTTGGAAGCTTTTGCCTCGATCATTCCAATCATATCAATTCCTCATATAGATAAGGGTTAAGGATAAGTCAATATATTTAATGGAGTTGGTGGCACATGGACCTTGTCAGCATAGATCTAGCACTTGTGACATCTCTTGACAAAGTTATAATAATCAACCTCCATGGTTGTCCAGTAATAGCCAGCTCGAAGGAGCTTTATATCCATAACAGAATCTTTAGCATGGATTTCTTCACAACCTTCATGGATGGACCTTATGATTGTGTCTGTTTCGTGCCTATCCACGCATCTGAGTAAGAAAAAGTCATAATTCCTTTTGTACAGCACATCTCCATTCAAGAAGAACTTGGCAAAGAGCTTTCTCATAGCCTTCTTATCAATGATGGACGCAGTCTTGGGGTACTCTTGTTTCTATAGATACCTTTTAATGTTGTAGAACTAAGGTTGATCATCAGATTTTTCCTTAGTTACTAGACAATATGCAGGTTCATCCAGGTGTTCAATTGTTATATATGGTGCTTCATTTTTCCACTTGACCTTGAACATGGATGCCAAGCTAGCCAAAACATCTTCTAGCCGATTCTCTTCCTTAGGGATATGATGAAAAGTGATTTCATCAAAGTAGGGAATCAATTTCATGACATGCTCCTTGTATGGAATTAACTTGATATCATAAGTTTCCTAATTTCCCTTGATTTGACTGGTTACCAAAGTTGAATCTCCGTAAACCTTGAGGATTTTAATTATTAGATCAATGGTAGATTCAATACCGAAGATACATGCTTCATATTCTGCCATATTGTTGATGCAATCAAAACATAATCTTACGGTGAAAGGAAAATGAAAACCAGTTGGAGAAGTAATAATTGCCTCAATCCCATGACCTTGAGCATTTTAAGCACCATCAAACACGAGCGTCCATCACGATCTTGGTTCGGGTCCTTCATCAGGGCCTGGAATTTCATAATCTTTGATAAACAAGATGTCTTCATCTGGAAAGTCAAACCTCATTGGTTGATAACCTTCCACAGGTTGATGATCAAGGTAGTCAGATATCACACTCCCTTTAATAGCTTTATGGGTAACATACTGGATATCATACTCTATTAGTAGCATTTTCCACCGAGCAATTCTTCCAGTGACAACATGCTTCTCAAATATGTACTTTATTGGATCCATTTTGGATATCAACAAAGTAGTGTCGCAACCATGTATTGTCTTAAGCGTCGAGCAACCCAAGCAAGAGCATAATAGGTATTCTCTAAGAGTGAGTATCTGGTCTCACACTCAAAGAACTTCTTGCTCAGATAGTAAATCACATGTTCTTTTCTGCATATTTCGTCATGTTAACCAAGTACACAACCCATCAAGTCATCCAATACATTGAGATACATGATCAAAGGCCTACCCGAAACAAGTGGTATTAAGATCGATGGTTCTTGCAAGTATTTCTTTATTTTGTCAAATTCCCCTTGGCAATCATTATTCCACACAATCATGTGTATGAATCTTGCAGTGGTTTTCCCCTGATTAAGCCTTTGAAGGACTTGCCTCAGATGGACTGACTGCTTGGAAATTATTTGCCTCCTTGATCAACTTATGCTTGGAGATTTGTTTCAACCTAACCAATTATTAGGTTAAAATAGTCAATGGATTGCATGCCCCTGATCCATAGGGTTAGGAAGTGGTCTTGATTCGGGTCAACACCAACGAACGTTCCAGTTCTTCTGACTATTCCTTATTGTTGGAATTTCCTTGATGTTAAGTAATGACTTACATTTAAAATTGTTCATTCAATCAATGTTAATTTTAATGCAACATTCATACAAGTTTTGAAAAAACTATTATTGAAATGATGTGGTAGTGTGTGACGAATGGACCATTAGTTCAAACGCAATGCTGATTTAGCTAATGTGGAAGATACAATGAGAATATAATGCCAATATAGGTGATTAGCAAATCTCTAGGAGTCGGTTTATGCAACTTTGTTGTAGTATGCTTTCTGAATAAACCCTGCTTTAATTAGATCTTCTAAGGGTTGTAACGTGGCTTGATTCATGGTTATTGAAACAAAGGATATAAGGCTCAAATTTGTTTAAACCTGCTCCTTCTTCCTGATGATCTCCAATCCTATGTTTAGTTAATTCAACATACATTCAGCTTCTAAGAGAGTTTGACGGTGTAAGAATGAAGATGATGATTCAAGAGTCTCTTGAAATGGAAGTCACCTTATTTTGCTTTTGTCATGGATGTCGGTGACCCTTCGATTCTTGATGTGATAATCACTGAATCTATTTTACTTTTGCCGAGGATTTGATGACCTCTTTTGATTGATTTTTTTTGCTATTTTTTTATCCCAAATTTTTGCTTGGATTGCTTTTTAAAGCTTTTAGTTCACCGGGATTGCCCCCAGTTTTTTTCTTAAGTCGCCTTTTGGATATTTTACTTAGCGGGCTTTTTTCTTCTCTTTGTTTTTTATTTTTGCTAAAGGGTTGTGACTGCAAAGTCATTGGTTATTGAAGAACAACCGACATAACTTTTGGATTTTGCGTGCTTCCTTCGACACCTAAGGTTGCGTACGAAGAATGACTTGTGGTTGATCTCCACGTGGGATGTTTCATCTTGTAATTTAAGTGTGTAGTCAAATTAATTGAACACTACCCCGCACCGGGTTAAATGTAATAGTTGTAGATCCGAAAGAAACTCCTACTTCTAGGCTCAAAGTGGTTAACTAGGGATTACTCCTTATATCTCCAGTATTTGGGTATTTGAAACAATGCTTGTACATCATCAGTAGGATTTTATTCGAAAGCATACTGTTAGCATTTATGGGTATTTCGTTTTTATCATCCTCCCTCCGATCTTTGCTAAAACAACAATTTGATAAGTGAATGAGAGAAACATTTTTGTTTTTGATATAAATGGAAAAAATGGGTGAATACAAAATGATTGATTCAAAAAATGTATGATCACTTTATTAATATTACCATTAATGGAAAACAACAATACTTAAAAGCAAATAAGTGTTCAACATGAAAAAAAAATACAAATGAAAATGCTGAAATAGCCAAATGATTGTCAATGCAGAGGAAGCTCTCTTGTGCTTGGTTCACTGCTCGACTAGCCTTCTTCACAGTTGGAGGTTGTTCTACTCATGAGACCAGTATGATGATCATCTTCAGATCTATCCTCGACAATTTCCTCCATAATATAGACTGATGGACCCGCATGACTAGGTGAATGAGTAGTGTTGGTTTAAAGGCCTCTGGCATAAATGAGAATAACTTGGAGTCAAGAAGAGTTTGTACCTTTCTTCTGAGCAACTTACAGTCTTTAGTTGAATGCCCATGTGCTCCAGCATGGAATTCACACCGACCATTGGTGTCAAATCCTGGTGGGTATAAAGGGATCACTAGAATTAGTTCCTTTGGCAGTATCAGTCCTCTCTTGATCAAATATGGCAATACTCTACTGTATGGCATTGGAAGATGATCAATGTGTCTCTCTGGCTTTCTTGGCCTTTATCGGGCGTGCTGACGTTGCAGATATGGAGCATTATGCAATTGGTACTAAGGAAGTCCTCGAATTGCAGGATGATACTGATCTTGTGGCGAGAATGGTGTCTGATATGGAGCTTGTGGAACTTCCCAGACTACATTAACTTCATCCTCTTCTTCCTCTTGGGAACTGACAATAGATTTATTCTCAATGTTCTGGATACTCGAGACACGTTGGATTCTTCTGCTTTTGAGGCTGCACTTAATGTGTTCTCCAATTGACACCAAGTGAGTGAAGTCTGATGCGACAATACTAATCATCCTTTCTAAGTAAGGGCTCTGCCATGTATCCCTGAATAAGTACATCAATTCTTTCTCTAAGAGTGGTGGTTCAACACGAGCAGCCAAGTTTATCCATCTTTGGGGCATACCCTCTTAAGGATTTGTTGCTTTCCTAAGATAAGGCTCTCAACGACATGTGATAGGGAGCCATGTCCAAATTGTATTTGTACTGCTTCAAAAAGGCATTATCTAGGTCCAACTATTACTGAATGTGATTCCTTTCTAACTTCATGTACCAACTAGTTGACGCCCCAATCAAATCTGTCTTGAAAACAGTGAATCATTAGCTTATCGTCGTGAGCATGAGAGGTCATTTTTCGGCAAAACATCACCAAATGGTGCTTTGGACAACTATCCCCTTTGTACTTTTCAAATTCTGGTACTTTGAACTTTGCGGGTATAACTAGGCTAGGTACCAAACACATGTTTAAGGCATCCAGTTCAAAAGTATCTCGCCCTTATATGGCTTTAAATCTTTTCTCCAGTACGCGACATCTTTCAGCAATCTTATCATCTTGTGGTCGTTCAGAATTGATCACCAGACTTGTCCCAGGGGAATCTGGCACAGAGAATCCAAAGCTATGATACTCAACATCGTCATGATATGAGGAACACCCATCTCGGACAATATGACACTATTGTACAACTGTTATCAACTGGGATTCACACAAGCTGAGGCTGGGTATGATCGTTTACTGAAAGGGGAATGACATCTCCTCTGAGTTATCAACTGGGATTCATAGTCCGCTGAATATTGTCCTTTATCTTTTCTAAATATATCATAGTCTCTACAAGTTGGTCTATCTGGTTTTTCATCGAGTCAACATCTCCTCTCAAGGAAATATGACTTTGCTCCAATGGATCCATGGTCTTTCAAGAGCTGCTTCAAGTTTGATACAAGTGTCAGGAAATTAGCTGCAGGTTTATAGACAAAGGATGGACACGTTATTTTTTATTTTATGTGGAAAATGATATGCAATACATGATGATGAATGCATATGCAATGGTATGTGAATGAATTCAATGCCATATTTAGGATCACATATACATCGTGTTCTTAAGTCAATAAGAATAACAGGTACATAGCTAGTATCTCTGATTATAGGAACCCCATGGGTAGGCTCTAAGGTTTATAAGTTTCTAGAGTCATGGATATTTCTTGAGAACGTCACTGCCATGATGAAGGCTTGTCGGACAATAATATCCTTAAGATGATCTCATCTAAGTGAGGTCTTCATGTCGTCCCAACAAGGAAGGCTCCTTGTGGGCCTCGACTACATAACCATCGAGTCCAAGTTTCTCAGAGTCATAGATCGAGGTTGGAAATATTAATGTAAGATAGTAATACGTCAAAGGGATCTCATCTGATTGGGGATCTCGTATTAACCCAGAAAGTCCTAAGTCTCGTGGGTTAATACTACACAACCACCATGGATGGAATAGTTTAAAAGGTACATAGCATCATTGATCCAACTTGAAAACACTATCATTGTGACGAAGGCTCGTAGAACAATAATATCTCAAGAGAATCTACTCTAGGCGGGGTCTTCGTATCTTCCCAATAAGGAAGGCTTCTTGTGGGTCTCTACTACACAACCACCATCTTAATCCTATGGTTTTTCTCAGACTCGGGTAGAGAGCCTATCTCATAAAGCCAATAATCAGAGAGCCCCCAATAGCAAAATAAGAACCAATAACCAAATACAAATAGCAATAATATAATGAGATAGAGAAAAAGATATAAGAAAACAAATACATAAAACTAGCATTAATTGTAAATTGAACTAAGTTAGGCTTGACTCTCTCTTATGTCCCCAACAGAGTCACCAACTATCACTTCTCGAAAAATACAACCCCTCACGATGGTCACAGAAAAATGATTTGAACAGAGTCGCCACCGAACTTTATTTATTCCAATCAAGGAATAGGAAAATATCGATATAACGTTTTAAAAATAGAATAATGGTCGTCGCAACCATATCCAGGTTCGAGAGTCAATTACACAAGGGGAAGATATTAGCACCCCTCACGTCCGTTGTACTCAACGGGAACCTTTTAGTCTAATTTGTGATTTGAATGTTAGCTAAATGTTATTTGTTTTCTTTGAGTGAATAAAAGGTTGAAAATAGAAATGAAAGGAAACCACCAAAGGGGAAAAAGGTAGGTTTTTCATTAGTGTGCTCGCTAAGATCTTACAATCTCGTGCCTACGTATCCTTATAGTGCAATAAGGAAATCAGAGTATTCGTAGTTTAGGGAACTACGGTTTGTTGGTGTCTCTTAATGTACAACTGTTTAGATCACGTTCTAAAGACTAAACATTGGCTTTCTACTCTCGGAGGAGGCTTAAGCACTAGTTTGTTATGCGTGTTAGAAGGGATTGAATAATGTTATTTTTGAAAAGGTTTTCGATCACACGGGGGCGAGAAAAAGATATGTTTAATGTATTGAGATGTTTTGCTGAATGGCAATTGCTCAAATGGTCGAGTAAGGGAACTCGCGTCCAAACAATCTAGGAGAGGAATCGAAGGCTCTAGATCGTCTCCCTTTTCATCTTTAATTGCAAAAGGATTCGATAATGTTAAGATATTTTAAATAGACGATGAATACTCGAATGACCGAGTAACGCAACTCGTATCCAAGTATTTGGGGAAGGGAATAGAAGGATCTAGACCACTTCCTTTTTCATCTAAGGTATTGTAAAAATGATTTGGATTTGATCGGATTAGGAATATTTAAGAGATGACAATTGTTTAAATATTCGAGTAAGGGAACTCAACCCAAACAATTGAGAAGAGGAATTGAAGGCTCGAGATCATCCCCTTTTTCATTTCTAAATGAAATGATGTTTTAAGTATAATTAAGTATCTTAGTTTAATTTGGATAAAAGACTTGATATAGATCGTGGTTTTAATTTGCACTTGAAACGGAAAGGGATTTGGAAATGATTTTGAAAAATGTACTTGATGTTGATCAAGCACCTTTGAATTTAGTATTTTTGAAAAGTTAATTTTAATAGTCATTTTATCTTTTTGGATTAACAATTATGCAACAACTAAAAATACAATAAAATAAACTAAAAAATAAAGCAATAAAAAATATGATAAAAATGATAAAAGGGAGGGGGCACACTATCAACACAAGAGGTCAAAGAATTAAAAAACTGAAAGAAATAAAAGAAAGAAAAAAAATAAATAGATAAAGCAATAATAAGAAAATAAAAAATAAAAAATATATAAAAGATAAAAACAGAATGAAAATTAGGGGTGTAGCTAGAAAAATGATGGGGGTCACAGGGGTGTGTTGAGCAATCAAGGGATGTGAAGACAAAAATGGAAGAAAATAGGTTCCAACAAAAACGTAAAAATACCATAATTTTCTCAATTTTTCACGGAATTAAACAAATAAATAATGAAAATTTGTCTACTTGATCTTACGACCATAATGGTATATTCAAAATCAGAAAATAAACAATAATTTTTTTTGAAAATCAATAAAATGCATTATCATATATTTGCTTGATTTGACCTTTTTATCCATCCTAATGACAAATGAACTATGGATTCATGTTCAGGGTGATATTGAGAAGTTATTAGATACATTATTTATGTAAAACAAACATCAATTTGCATTTGACCCTTTTTGTTCATGGAGGTTCAAGAACACTTTAAACTCTTGATTTTGAAATCAATTGAGTTTCCAAAGAAAATGGTGATTATTAAGGTACAAAATAAATAAAGAAAATGTAAAAATACAATAGAATTAAATAAAGCACAAATATAAGATCAATTTAAACAAGAAAAAAAACAATTTTGCTTATGGAGGTTCAAAAACACTTTTAAACTCTTGATTTTGAAATCAATTGAGTTTCCATATAAAATAGTGATGATTAAGATACTAAATAAATAAAGCAAGAGTAAATATGCAATAAAATTGAATAAAGAACAAACATAAGATCCATTTAAATAACAACAAATCACTTCTCTTTATGGAGGTTCAAGAACACTTTTCAACTCTTGATTTAAAATCAATTGAGTTTCTATACAAAATGGTGATGATTAAGGTACTAAATAAATAAAGCAAGAGTAAAAATGCAATAGAATTAAATAAAAAACAAGCATAAGAGTCTACCTATTCAATAAAAAGAAAGAAATGACTTGAAAGAAAATGAAGAGAAAAATGCAGAGTTTTGACTTAGTTTTTGTGAATTCGGTGGTGAGATTTGTGTATGAGAATGATTTTATTTATAGGTTCTAAAAATGGTAGTTTAGGAAATATGCAAATAGTGTGAGTGTCTTATGGAAACTTATTTAATTAAATAATAAATAATGATGTAATGTATTCATGGAATAATGATTTAATATATGCATGAAATAATGATGTAATAAATGAGAGATATTTTGGGTTTTCTAGAAATATTGATTTTTTTTATGATGCATGAAAATGATTAATAAAATTCATATGGATATTTTGGTGATAAATCAAATGATCATGAGTTTATTTTTCAAAATACATACTAAAAAAAGTGCAATTTTAGTCAATTTATTCAACATATAAAATATTGATTTTATGTTGACTTTTTACTATATATATATATATATATATATATATATATATATATATATATATATATATATATATATATATATATATATATATATATATATATATATATATATATGCATATATGCATAATTATGGCGACTTTATTTGATAATAAAAATGCATATGGCTAAAAGGCAAAACTAGACAAGTTGACATGTATCAGATAAATTTAAAATGCTCGGACAAAATTGGGATATGACAGTTAGCACTCCAACCTCCAATTCAGTTCAAGATTCAAGATGGTTATAATGAAAAATGGATATCAAATAATATGTACCTTGATTTTTCGTGTGAACTAATTTATACCTTGGATCAAGCCAAGTGAATCTGAAATGAATTGGGCCTTTATCCGGCCCAGAACAATTCTATTTAGTAATCTATTATTCAAAATTTTCTAAGAAAATAATAAAACTTTCCGAGGGGAAAATTGTTCCAATTATATTTAAATAATGAAGAATTGATGATGCCTTTTTCATTCCTCAACATTGTATAAGTGTCCTTGAAAGTATAGCTACCTCTAGAATGATGGTCTCAATTGTATGAATCTTCCATATCTACATGTAAATAAACATTAGCCAATAGAAACCTACGTTCCACAAGAATCTCCTCTTTCCATTGAAATAAATTCCCCATCCACTCCCACCCAGTCATGTAAATACAAATACCTCTATAAAATATGTTGATAACTAACGTCATTTTCTCAGAGCGTAACCCGAGAAATTTAGGGAACCTTTCATACAACCCTACCCTTCCAACCCCATATCAAAATAGAAATAAGTATTTCAACCATTGCTAACAACCTCTGATAAATTTCTACTAAACGAGCTTCCAAATCCATTCTCGGTTCATACATCAATGGAGCGAACATCCCTCAACCATACAAAATCTATACTTAACCCTCTACGCATATTTTTGAAACAATTCCTTAAACCATAACCCCCTACTCAACCTCCAATCATTTTCCCACAACACAATATTAAAATCTTTCAAACTACAAACACGTAACCAGTTGGAATTACACCCAAAACTTGGAGAAATATGAATCAATCTTGATGAATAAGAATCACTTCTTTTGATTGATTCCTCCTCTTGTTCTTCACTCTTCACTCGACTGAATCAACCACACCTTGGTTGAAATATGATTCCTCTATGCAACGATTATTAAAGAAGAAAATAAAATATGAATTGGGGAAGAAAAGAGAAATTAGGGTTTTAGAGAAAAGGGGAAAAAGGAGAATATTACTACAAAGTTTCTCTCTCCCTTCAAACTGATGTTTTTTCTTAATCTTTTCACTATGCAACTACTTTTATTATACAATGATAAGGTACCTCCCTATTTATTGGTTGAGATTTCTTTCACACCAAGTAATCTCCAACTAACCTAACTCGGCTAAAAACACAATAAATCTAAGTTTAGAGTTTCTGTTGAGATACACTTTTTCGATATTTCGACAACTATACAATTTCTACACAGAGCATTTTGACAATAATAGACTCTGTCTAAATGGTGCTTTGACATAAAAAATTATATTCTTAACAGACCACCTAATTCATTATGTCTAAGAAATCTACATTCATCATTGTTCTTAGTCTTTTGATCACTTCGACCTGCACACTTTTTGTCATCATCTCTGCACTTTGATTCTCAGTTCTGCAGTGTTCCAAGTCTAACTTCCCATTTGCTACTTTCTCTCGAAGATAATGGAACCTTATATCGGTGCATTTGCTTCTTCCATGTGCTATCAGATTCTTCTCTAGATTGATAGAAGACATGATATCGTTCTTCATGGTAATTGCTCCATGATTTTTCCCTGTAATTTCTTTGACCAAATTCTCTATTCATGTTGTTTGACATGCACATAGGGAAGCATCTACATACTCTACTTCACACGACGATAGTTCTACTAATGGTTCTTTTCTTGAGCTCTAAGCAATTGGTGCACTACCTAACATAAACATATAACTAATTGTGGATTTTCTATCCTCAGCATCACTACACCAACTCGAGTCAGTGTAACCCACTAGCTTGCATTATTTTCCTTCATCAGATTCAGGAAATATAATTCCATAGTTGGGAGTTCCTTTGAGATATCTTAGTATCCTCTTCATCGCTGCTAGATGTGATACCTTTGGCTTCTGCATGAATCTACTCACCATACCTACACTGTATGCTATATCAGACCTTGTGTGATAAAAGCATCTTAATGACCCAATAAGTCTTCTATACTATGTTGGGTCGACATCATCTTCATCTGACTTTATTGACAGTTATAGTCTTAGTTCAACATGTGTTGAAGTCACATTGTAGTCTTCCATCTCAAATCTTTTGAGTCTTTCATTTTCATATCTTCTTTGATGGATTATCAAGCCTCAATTACTCTTGTAGAATTCGATACAAAGGAAGTATGAAACTTTGCCCAGATCAGATGTTTCGAACTCCTTGCTAAGATCGCCTTGGAATTCTTTGGTCTCTTTCTTGCAGCTACCTGTTATTAATATGTCACCGACATATAGACAAAATATAAGCAATTCACTCTTGATTCTTCTTACATATACTCCATACTCAGTGTGCACTTTAAAAATTCCTCCTCCTTTAGGAAACTATATATCTTTTTATTCCAAGCTTTTTGAGCTTTTTTCAGTCCATACAGGGCTTTATGCAGCCTGTATACTTTTCTTTCTTGGCCTTGTTTCACAAATCCAACTAGTTATGCAACATAAACTTCTTTATTTAATGGTCCATATATGAATGCACATTTCAGATCCATCTAACACATATGCCAGTTGTTCATGTTTTCCAGACCAACAACCAACCTGATGGTTTCGATCCTAGAAACATGTGCAAAAACTTCATCAAAGTCGATTCCTTCTTGTTGGAATAAGTTTGGTTCCAAAACTATCCTAAAGTTTTGATAATAAAAAAATGTAAGAGAACAATTTTTACTCTAACTAGTTTGTTGAGTGTGCATAAAACTTGGAACAAATCCTGACTTTGAAGATGTCTAGATTCTAAACCAAAGAAAGCAAGCATTCAAACAAGTCAACTTTGATCTATCAAAGTCAACATTCTAAACAGAAGTTCTTAAGACTGACTCTGATATAAATAACTCTGACTATCTGCTTGTGAAGTCTTAGTACCCAGCATCCAAAGACTATGAAGTCTCACCAAAAGATTATGAAGATAGGCCTTGGAAAGATACTCAAGCTTCAACAAAAAATATCAGAAGGCTCTAAATGGAACTTGTCCAAAAGTCAACAAAAGGTTTGATGTTATAGGAGTACATAAGCAAATCTAATTTTTCCATAAAGTATTGTACTATGTGTAAAAGAAGTCTTTCGCGTCCAATCATCTTCACAACCTACAGGCTACAACACCACTCTAGTGTTTTGTTTGAAGTGATCTTCTCCAACAGATACTTAGAAGATATTTTCATATTCACCTCGTGTAATACCCCAAAATTTCCCCCCACTTTTCCACTTTTTCATCTGACCTTTTGACCCTCAGTGAATTTGCATACTCATGCCATACACATTCATTTACAATTGTATTTTTAGATAAAAATCATTAATTCAAAAGGGTTTGCTAATTATGAGGTGGTACTGGCACAATAATAATGGTTGGTTAATTCTTTATGGATTAAGTCACATGTACCTCTAATCTTTGGTATATGCTGGTAGTTGTATTGACTACATCATGGCATTGACTATTGAGGTTACTGGGAACTATCTCGGTCTTTGATTTGTTTGATTCATGGCACATTACTTCATTGAAGTCAAAGAAATCAGATTCAAGATTCATTCAAATATATTCAAGTGCAAGCTCAAAACACAAGACATGATTCATTTAAAAAAGCCGTTTCAGTACAACATATTCAACATTCTGCTATAAAAAGCCAAAAAAACAAGTACATAAATTATATCCTCATTATATCTCTTGTGTCTCTCTAAAGTATCCAAGTGTCAGAGTTTCTCCACGAGTGAGTCTTGAATCATGAACATCGTGCTCCATGCCCTTGACCAATGCCAAGCCTTGATCATGTTATCCCACAATGAGAAAAATCCAAGCCATTATACTTCACAATGATCCCATGCATCAAATCAAGGAGAAAAAAAAACCAATTTTCAAGTTGGTATCCGGTTAACATGTTTTGGGTAACCAGTTACTCCTGCTTCAGCTCACCAAAAAGGCCATTTTTCATTCTGGTAACCGGTTACACCAAACCTGGTAACCGGATACGCATGCGACTTCAGCACTTTCAGTAGCCTATTTTCACATATTTTCCTATATGTAACCGGTTAGGCAAAACCAGGTAATCGGTTACATCATCCAAAAATAGCATGGTTACATTTGATTTCGAGTGTGCAATCGGTTGCACCAAACCTGGTAACTGGTTACACCTGCTATTTTTTCAGTTCCAGTATGCATAATGCATAACAAAAGCATTTCAACCCTAAACCAAGTCTAGTAACATTTCACATAACACACCAATGTAGAGCCAATAACATAATACATCAACACATGAATGCATCAACATATCTTTGAACCAAGCATCAATGCAATATTACTTACACTCACCAACACTTGAACTACACTAATTCAACTTAATCCTAACACACGAACATTCATCAAAACTCTAACACATGAGCTACACTAACATCACTTAACTATCATAATAATACCAACTAACATTTAACAAAAAATGTAACATCATTAACTTCATAACCAACTTGTTCATTGAGTCACTTAACACTAACTGTTGCCCTAACTTCCAATCACTGTTGCCCGGACAAACTGACTGAAATGGTTAGAACTTTCATCTATATAATCTCACACTCTCTTCAATGAAAGAAAAAACCATTTTCTCTAAAAATTCTCCACTCAAAACATAATTTTCTCCCTAACTTCATCTTCTCCAATTCTCCAACCTACATTAAAGCTCTCTCTCACCATTAGAGCATGCTTCACATTGAAGTTTGTCACCAATTGAGCTAAAACTCCTACATTTTACATTCACATAATCAACATTAAGAACAACAATTCAATTCATAATTCTTCAGAGTTAAATCATTGAAGAGCAGAAGTAGAATGTTCGAATTAACATACCTCTCATTTTCTTCATCTTCTTCATCTTTAGAATTCAATAATTTCCAAGACAAACCTCCATCTTGTAGGTCGATGAATTTTATTTTGCCTATGTTTGCTTTAAATTTGATACCATAATGTATCCCTTGCAAAGGAGAACCAAAGCCCCAAGGTATGATGGCTTTACTCTCCTCCATCTCCATTTAATTTTAGTTTTCATAGTTAGGGTTTGTCACTTTTCTGCTCCAATTCGAAAAATTATGCAATCTTTGATAAAAAAATTGATGAGAGATTATGAAAGAAGAGATGTAGAGGAGCACTTTTTATGTTGCAACTTGATTGATCCAGGCAACTCCGCCACCTCCGGTGGTGGAAGAAGGAGAACATGGAAGGAAGAAGATGAAGTTGCTGATTTTTTTCTTTCTTTCCTCCCTTTGCAATTTTTGTTTGGGCCTTTGTGCAACATAAGCCCACTATTTTGTTATCTGCAGCTCTATTTTTCTCAACAACATCCTTTTTGAACACAACAATTACACTTGACCTTGGGCCTCAATCCGTTAGGCCCAATGCCTCTGTTTCTAGACCACACTCCCTTCTGGCCTGCATATTCCTCTACAATAGCTTATTTTTATTGAATTAATGCATATTTTCTTTAATTCTTTTGTTACTTTTTTATGCTTTAATTCACTTTAATGCATATTAATACTTGTTTCAACACATTATTTTGACATGAAAAATGCTTAGAAAATTAAATTAAAACAAAAATATCAATGCATGTTAGTTAATTAGATTTTAATTAGGATCAATTCTAGATTAGTTCCTTTGATTATAAATTAATACACATATGTTCACTTTAATTTTATATTAACTTGTAGAAATTACGAATTTGTTAATATCTTTGATCTCTAGATTTAGTTAATATCCTTGTGCTTGTAGTTTTGGATTCATGCTGTAAGACCCCAATTTTGA
Source organism: Lathyrus oleraceus (assembly GCF_024323335.1). Taxonomy (NCBI): domain Eukaryota; kingdom Viridiplantae; phylum Streptophyta; class Magnoliopsida; order Fabales; family Fabaceae; genus Lathyrus; species Lathyrus oleraceus. The sequence continues at coordinate 420,168,351 of NC_066580.1, read as the reverse complement.
CCCTAAGATCCCTCATGCTACTCTCATCATATGCATTAGCATTGGGATAACACCTTGGCATCCTCCTTACCCCTCATTCATTGGGTTTGTATTGGAAGAGATCACCAAGCACCATTTTATTGTATCATATTTTATTTTTCTTTATTTTTACTAACCAAAATGCCAAAAATATGTCATTGTATAGTTTAACTCTTTTGTAGGTAGTGCACATGCTCACCTTTGATCTACCAAGCTCGTATCTAGGGTTTAATACCCTCATTGCAAGGATCTCAATCAAGAATCAATATACATTGGCTCTAATTATCATATATGGATCCCCATGATCTTCACATGTCATTTTGATCAAGAAATCATCAAGAGTTTGGAGTTGGTTTGCCTTGGAAACCCTAATTCATCTGGGTATCTCGTGTGACTTCTTCAACAAGTTTCTTCAACAATTGATCAAATATTTAAAGGGATACTTCACATTTAATTATCTTATGCATATATAATCCTCCATGAGTTCCAAAAGTCAAGAGAATATCAAGCTAGCAAGTTGGTTCATGGTGGTTGACCAGAGGAAGTCAACTGATCAAAATTGGGGTTCCCTAGACCCTATATCCTACAATTTTTGTCATATGAAAAATTATTCCAAGAGAAAAGTTACTCTAAATGACATTACAAACAACTTTCATGTTGAGGTCTAGATCTAGTTTTACTTGGTAAGTCATTTTTTATGGTGAAAGATTATATGTCATTTTGTCTAAACCCTAATTTGGAGGTCAACTTCCCAAGACCATAACTTGCTCAATTTTTATGAGATGAAAGCCATTCAAGTTGAATGATAAAATTCAAGGTGTCTACTTAAACTTTTATGTTTGGAGGAAGTGAAAATCCAACTTGCAAATACATGTGATAAGAGGAAACATTATAGGTCATTTTGGGCCAATACCATTGAACAAGTGATTTTCCTCAACTTCTAAAATACATAACTCCTTCATGCTAAATCCAAATAAGGTTAAATATATGACAAAGTGAAGGGATTTGGAAGAGCTACAACTTTGTTTAAGGAACTTTTTTAATTTGAAGTCCATAGAAAAAGTTATCCAAGGTGGAAGAAGTTAACATATGGCTTGGTACTTAGAATTTGTTTTTGATATGTTTGATTTTCCAAACTTCCACCTCAAAATTCATAATGATCCAAGCTTCAAATGAAAAAGTGTTCAACATGAAAGTTGTTCCTCTTGATCTAACCTTTCCAAAAAGTCTAGATTCATCTCATTTGGCAAAGTATGAATGACTTGCGCATGACATAAAGTTGAAGGACCATTTGGAAGATTTGAAGTTCCACTTTTCATACACAATTGCATGGCCTTTCCACATGATTTCAGCATTGCTTACACACATTTTTGGACCTAAGTGTAGTGGGGTTTTTGTTACCTTTAGGTTTATTGACTAAACCAAAAGTAAACATGCAATTCGAGTTGCCACCGCATTTTTATTTGTCCAAAGGAAAGGCTAAAAAGCGAACAAAAGCCAAGGTAGGAAGTTTTTCAAATCAAAAACTAATAAAAATGTCAGAGATCTAGGTAAGGGGGTTGGTTATGAAATGGGAAGGTTTTACGCACCGAAAACATCCTTAGTACTCTAAGGGAACCCTTTTTGCAAAGAAGTGTTGTAGGTTGGTATTTGTGAAAATATGTACAAAAGATTGGAGGGATGAGAAAAGAATGGATTATATTTACAATTTTGTTGTTTGAATGGATGAACCCATTGCCTACGTACCATCACAAAGGAGGATCAAAATCTCGTAGTTCGGGGTAAAAATCTCAAAGATTGGTGAATTGATTTGACCAAAATCCTTAAGGACTTTTGTTATCCAAGGGAGAAAACTCGACCTAAACCAACAATCCACCATGTGAGGAAGGCTTCAACATGCTAGTGAGGGGTTAACCCTATAATAAGCATGGAAGGCTTATAATCCAATCACTAAGGATGGGGTGAGATTTACATCAACCACTATGATAACTCAAACCTATGGTTAATGTTTATGAAAAGGTTTTAATAAGGTGGCCATTGAAACCACAAAAAACAACTTGAAGTGAGTTATATTTACATGTTAGATTTATTTACAAAATGAAGTCAAAGTTGGATTAAAGTTTATTCACAATGAGTATTAATGAAAAGAGTTTGAAAAGTCAAAGGCATAAGGCCTAGGTTTCTAGTTTGAAACAAAGTCAAAGTTTGAAAGAAAAAAGATTTTTGGCTTTGGTTAGAGTGAGGAGAAGAAGAGAAGGGCTAGTCCTAAAGCAATACAAAGATAAGAGAGAAAATATAAACCCTTGGAGTTCCTTTTCTTGAAATCATAGAGATGATTCAAGATGCTCCTTTCCTTTGGACTTAGCAAACAATCAAGCAATCAAACAATTTGGGTTCAAGCTCCTAGAATCTTCACTTGGCTTGTCTCTCCTAACTTGGTTACTCATGACAATGGTCCTCTTTATTATCTCAAGATGGAATCCCTATCACACAAGAGCAAACATCAAAAAGTTCATAACACAATAAGGGGAATGGACAAAGAATAAGTTTAGATGAGAAGTCCTTTAAAGTCATCTTTTAAGTTTAGCATTCTAAAGGCATGAGGCCTAGTTGCTCTTCAACAAGTGTAGCATTCTAAAGGCATGAGACCTAGTTTCTCTTGAACTCCTTTATGCACGGGTATGTCCTAAGTCTAAATCCTTTCTCCTTTTTGCATTAGGTTCACACAAAACCAAGACAAATCAAACACAAGACAACAATATATTCATATACAATAATGGGCTCAAATGAGCAAAAGAAAAATGACATAAACATAAAATATGGGCTCAAGTGAGCAAAGGGAAAAGAAATATGAATAATGAGTAAGAAATAAATTGCATTAAAATTAAAGGGCAAGAAATTCAATGCTCAAATTAAAGTTAGTAATTAGTGAAGTTATGTTAGTTTGTCATAAGACAATGTAGCGCTATGTTAAGCAATCGTAAGTGGACTAATGTAGTAGTCACACCTATCTGAGGCCGGTCAATAAAACTATAGGCAAATAAACACAAGTTAGAGATCATGACTAGTAAGCCAAGCTCCACAAACTTGCCATGCCAAAACAAAAGGGGAAGGGCCTTGTATGGACTTTAGGTTTTTTGCTTGACCAAGAAGCAACCTATCCTGGACACAAAACAACTCACTTGATCTTGGATCAAGTTGAGTTTGGTTTGGATCAAAGAAGGTTAAACCTCTCATTTGTCAATATCAACCATAAGACATTAACTCATTGGCCAAATGATGAAAAGAATGGGATGAAGATGAAAGGGAGGGAGAGAGAATTCAAGTATCAAACTCAAATGATCAAATGTGAACCAAGTCATCATCAATCAATGATAAACAGAAAAGAAATGAAGATTACAAGTCAACAAGTCAATCATAATTTTTTGGTAATTTTTGAATAAAAAATAAATGCAAAATAAAATAAACAAAATATGGTCAAACCTCAAATTTAATTCAAATCAACTTCAACAAGTCCAATTAAATTCTCATAGGTCTAACATGGTCAAACAAACTTTGACAAATTTTTTCAATAATTTTAGAAATCAGAAACTATTTAAAAACAATTAAAAACAAGGGGAAATAACACAATATGAATTAAAATCTCAAATAAATCTCAAATCAAATAAGAAATTGATGAGACTATTTTTCATTGACTTATCATGATCCATAGGTGTTAGGAAAATATTTTTGGATTTTTCAAATATCAGAAAGTAATTAAAAATAAATTAAAGCTATTAAAAATCAAATAATTCACAAAAAATATTAAATGAAGTCACAAAAATAATTAAAAATCAAAATATGAAACTAGATTTTTCAAGAAAATATTTGGAATTGGTCTCATATTTTTGTGACTTCAAATAAATTTTTTATGAATTTTTGAAAATAAATGGAATTAACTGAAATTAAAAGAAAATAGAATAAATAGAAAAAAGCGCAGCCACCATATCAAATTCATTAATTGACGTGGCATGGATCAATGGCTCAGAGGCGCGGACGCGTTGTAGACTTAAGTCAAGCGCGCATCATAGTACATTAAATCAAGTAATCACATTGGATGGTCAAGATTATAACATTGAGACACGATCCAAGGGCTGGGAAGCAAACACGTGGGGATGGTGGTGGAAACCACCATCTTCTCCGGTGAGATACCAGATTCCGGCCACCACGCATAGGGAAAATTTTTGTAATGAAAATAAAAAGTAAGGACATCAAAATGAAGCTCAGGTGATGTACATCACCACTGTATCCATGGATCATCCTTACTCTTCCTATTTAAAGAGAAATGCGAGATGGAAGATCATTGTATGTTAATTGGAAACGCACGAAATGAACAATTGAGACCACCACTGGCCTGCCTAAAGTGTGAGGACTTCAGAAAACCACATAAACCAAAGAAAATCACATTGAATTACAAGATCTAGATCCAAAAAGTTTGAGGTTCTACCTCTGAAATGGAGCTTCTAAGGCCACGAATTCTTCAAGATCTTGATCTGCTTTTGCTCTGGAAGTGTGATGGAGATGATAGGTTAAAGAATTGAGCTTTGAAAATTAACTAATGATGTTGAATTTCAAGCTTGAAAAAGAGAGAAAAATATGAAAATTCCTTTGGTAAGGGTTGAGATTTCAATTCTGCAGCACTTCAGGTCTCCACTTGGTTGAAAAATGAATGAGAATGAAGCTCTATTTATAGCTGAAATGTGGTTGAGATACTGCTTCCCTCGTGTGCATGGAATTTGAACCTTGCTTGCATGGGCCTGTACAGGCGCATGTGAGGCCCAATGATGGGTGCAAAACCAAGCTGAACTTAAATGAAATAGAATTGGTCGTGTATTTGAAGTGGAATTGGCTTGCACATGAAGTTTCAACATGAAATGCAAAAATGAACATAAAGGGAAAGCTCTTCGAAACTCACACATGGAAAGTCCAAAAAAGTAATGTGAGTAATGGTTGGAAAGCCCTTGAAATAAGGAACAAAAGTCATGTTGGGCAAAAATTCATTTGGAATTTGGAAATTAATGAAAACTGGCTGTGAAAGTTTGGGCACAAAACATGTCTAAGTCACCCTTTGAAAATTTTCACCAAAAGCAAGCCTCTTCAAACCCCTTTGTTTGCATGATGCAAGCTTAAAAATGGAAGAACCTCCAACATAAAAGTTGTATATATTTTCAAGATGATCAATTTAGACTCAAATGTTGCATCATTTGGAGTTTTCATGAAAAAGGTATGGGCATTTGAAGTTAGGCACTTTTTCAAAGTCAATGACTTAGGTCCAAGGTGACCTATAATGTTTTGTATTATCACATGTATTTCTTTTAGGATTATGAAATTTTGTCCGACATAACATTTGAATTATACATCTTAAGATTTCCAATTCATTTGGTCTTACCTAAAAATCATAAAAATTAAGGAAGTTATGTCCTTGGGAAGTTAACCCAAAATTAGGGTTTCAGTCAAAATGACCTATAATGTTTTGAAATGAATGATGACCTTTCAAGTTTCAAATGGATTTTTGATGAACATGAAAGTTGTTCATATGGTTCTTAAGAACATGGTTTCTCTTGGGATCATCTTCATTTTACAAACACATCACAAGTTGTATCTCAGTGGACCTCAGTTTAGTCAGATGACTTGACTGGTCAACTTTTCAAGGTCAAACTTCCAATCTTGATGAATAAATGATTGAGGGGCCTCTAGTAGGCTCATATATGCATAAAATAATGAATTAAAGAACTTCCCTTGATTAAATTTGATCATAGGTTGAGGTTGCTTCATGAGCAAGGCACAATCAAATCACAGTTGAATTAGGGTTTCCTTGGGAAACAATCCTCAAGCCCTTTGGGTTATCTTGATCAAATTGGAAAATTGAGATACTTGGGAGACATATATGATGATTAGGAAATTTTTGGACCATTGTCATGCTTGTTCTCGCCTTCATTTAGCCACTTCATGGGGCTTAGGAGCCTCCTAGGAGCATTGGAGCACATGATCACTTGAGCTTCAAAACAAAAAGAATTAGTGACATATTTTTGTGCTTTTGGTTAGTAATCAAAATAAGAAAAGCAGTAATATACCATACAAGCATGCTTGGTGGTCTCAAACCACTCACACAAATCCCAACCCTAGGGTTAAGGAGCCAAACATGCTATGATCCTTGAGGCAATGCATTGAGCAATGATATGATGCCATGAGGGATCTTAGGGTCAAAATTAGGGTCTTACACTAAGTTCATCATTTGATAGGCCTATCACACGTCCATGCAAGCATGCAAGTGAGATTTCCAACTTTGGCCAAAAATGGAAGTGTGCATTTATCAATCTCTTTGGCTATAAATAGAAGTCCTCTTGCTCCGAATTGAGGACCCTGGCATGCAAGCTTTGAATCAGAAACCCTAAACCCTCACATTCAAAGGATAAGCTTGAAGATTTTCTTTGAAAATTGAGTTTGAATCTTCCACTATTTTTGAGATTGAAACTCCAAGATTCCATCCATTTCCTTTATCCATTTCCACTCCATCAAGCATCTGAAGCAAGGCCAAGTAGAATTGAGAGCAAGATCATGCCAATTTGAAGCTGTAGTGAAGGTGATTTTCAGAATTTTTCATCTCTTTGATTCTCACTCAATTCTCCACTATTCTTGTTGATTTTTGGTTGTCTGAAGTCCTAATAATGTAGGCAAGAAGATTGAGTTGCTTTGAGGTCAAATCGAAGCAACTCTGATCATGATCCTCAAAATTCAACTCCCTGTATCTTTCTATATACTTAGAGTTAGACAAAATTGAGGTCAGATTCGAGCTCCTGAGCATTTTTCAAATTCATGTCATCCTTTTTTATTTTGGTGATGGTTGAAGGTGGACCAGTCCGGTGAGGTCCACCGGAGAAGAAGACCGGAGCTCTGGCTCCAGCGATGTGTTGGCATGTCTCTGAACCACATGATCCTTTTAAATTGTTTTAATCCTGAGCGTCCAAAGTGATTACCACGTGTATGGGACATTTGACTAGGGAACACATGGATAGCGCACTCTGATCCATCTGATCTGCCACCTCAATTTATGAGGGAGATCTGATGGTCCACGTTTTTTTGTAATTTCTAATTTTCATTTTAATTGCCTTATTTTCATTAATTCATATTAATTTTAATATTGATCCAAAAAATATGGGACTTTCACCAAAACTTTTCAAAAAAATTTCTCTTTTATTTTCTAAATTAAAATAATTTTTTCGATCAATATTAATATTTTTCATGATTTTATTGTTTTTATGCATATTTTTAATTGTTTAAAAATACTTTTAAGTCTCCAAAAATTATGATTTTTTTTGTCCAAGGTCCTTTGACCTTGTTTGACCTATGATAAATCTCTTGGCCATTTATTTGGTGTTTTGAAGAGGTTTTAGGTTTTTGATCAACAATAATTTAATTTAATGCATTTTAATTAATTTTTAATTGTTTAATTGTGAATAAATTATGTTGAGCTATTTTTGTTGACTTGTTGAGTTTGACTATGTTGTTTGGGCCTTGGTCAAGGTTTATTTGACTTTTGTTGGATTAAAATCATTGGATTTAGGGGATTGATGAAATGTACATTTCATCTCCCAAAATGAATGAATGATTTTAATTTGATAAAATTCCTCCCGTGACCAATTTGGGTTTGTTTCATTTCCCCTCCCTCTTCATCTTCAATCCCGTTCTATCCCATTCATTTATTTGACCTATGATATCTCTATATCCTAAGGCTAGTTGGTTGAAAAATCAATACAAGTATGGATGAGATTAGGCCCACCCCTTTGCCATTTTCTTTTTGTGTGTGGTATGTTTTAGGAGTATGGTTCATTATACCATATCTCTAACATGCACTAACACCAAAAATGTTATTGTCCGACCTCAGATAGTTGTGACTTCTACATAAGTCCGATTATGATTGCTTAACATAACGCTAAATTTTGACCCAAAAGCATATCATTCTAGTAAGTGAGATTGTAAGTCTCCCCCCTTTCATGGTATTATGTGGGAACTTGGCCTTTTTCCCTTCCTTTGGAAGATGTCTTGGTTCAAGGATCCATGCTTGTGAATAGAGGGTTGAGTGTTCTCCAAAGAATGACTTAAATTATAAAAAGCAAAAACAATACAAACTTCTAATCAACTAACATCTTGACTAACTTTTAATTTCAAGCCATTTACTTTTATGCACTTTAAATTCAAGTCTTTTATCATTTGTCATTATTCATACCATTTAACTTATTTATTTTAATGCCATTTTCACTTTTCTCACTTGAGCCATATATTCTGATTGGATATACTTGTTTGTGTATTTTGTTTGTGTATGTGGTATTTTGACCTTAATGTACATAATAACAACAAAAACTCTATAAAAGATTTATGTGGACTGTTGGATTTGATCTGAGACTTGGACTTAGGACTATGCAACATTCCCTATGCAAAAGGACTTGGCCAATGCTAACATTTCTGAAACCAAGTGCTTGTAAAGTGAACTTTAATCTGATGCAAGTATTAAGATCCCTTTTGAGTTCATCTTCTACATGGTCTTGATGCAAATGTTACTTTGAACCTGTGTCTAATGCCTTATTCCGAGCCATTCAAGGAGTATGTCATCTGGTACGTGAGAGATTATGAAGAAGATCATGAAGTTGCTAGCTTGAATGTGACTATCTTTACTTGATGCCTTGCTCTTCATCTTGCTATTTGTGTATTGATATTGCTTGATTCTAAAGTCCAAGGAAAAATTGGTTTCTATATGACATTCTTGTCTTTTGGATTGCATCCCATTGGTCAGATCTTTTCAACTCTTAACTTTTAATTTTTGCTTAGGATTAGTCTCTTCATCTCCTCCCACTTCTTTAATTTCAAATCTCTTCCTCTTTTCAAAATCTTCTTTGCTTGTGATTTCTAAACTTAGACTTTGTTTCAAATTAGAAACTTTGGCCTTATGCCATTGCATTTTTTTAAACTCTTTTTTCTTAATCAAATTTCTAAATGAATCTTATCATATTGACTTAAAATTTCAAAAGACAAAAAGAACTAACACTCATTCAAACTCTTTTAGGCCTTTTGTGCCTCTTTCAAACTTAAATTTTTGTTTAAAAGCAATCAACTCACTTTGAAATTGATACCACGAACTACGAGGTTTTATTCCCTCATTTTATGTTGGTACGTAGGCATAAGTCCGAAGGTCTTGTCAAACACAAAAATATAGTTAATGATTTTTTTTCTCATCCCCACACTCTATTTATTACAAACATCATTTATACCAAAACACATACACACATAAAAAAGAGCTCTCTAGGAGTACCTAAGACACTTTGGGTGCTAACACCTTCCCTCTGTGTAACCAACCCCCTTACCTGTAATCTTTGGCATTTTATTAGTTTTGATTTGAAAACTTCTTATCTTTGGGTTTTGTTCGTACTTTTCCCCTTTCCATTGGAAACAATAAAAGCGCGGTGGTGACTCTGGTTTTATTGACGTTAAGTTTATCCATAGCTTAATGGTCATGAATTTATCGCTACACATGCCCTAATTGATTGATCATAGTCAATTTTGATCAATTAATCACTTCACTTTTAATTGATCCCCTATCCAGTCGAGTGATCAAAAGTCTCTTGATCACTTGATAGGATTAGATCTTTATACCTGCATTGTACCTAAAGTTAAGCCAATCTTCTCTTGCAAGACCTTGAAGACCCTAGACATAAAAGTTGGATCGCTGCTCAAGCACAACAAAAAGGAATATTCTTCAACACTTGTCAACCATGATGAGAATTGCACTCCACGAGCCTTAAGCAATGAAGAAGGATGGGTGAGATTTTTCCTATCCTTGTTTAGAGTACCTCTGTGTATGGGGTGTATGCCCTAGTTATTCAGAGTGTTCACCTTCATTCATAGACTTTAGTGCAATTAAAATCAAATGATTGTCAATTCTTTTTCTCCATATATATCACATCAACACTACACTTCAACAACAATACTTTTTTTCTTTGGACCAAACATTGCATTCTTTGGACTTCTATACATTTTTTGGGTTAAGTACCTCATGGTCAAATACCCATTTCTGAATCAAGAGTCTTGTCAGACCTTGTGCTTAGATGGACCCTTTTCTTTCTTGGTTGCCTTGTCAGACCTCGTGCATATGCAACCTCTTTCTCATGCACTATTTAACTTGTCATACCTAGTGCTTAGGTAAACTCTCTTTTCATGCATATTTTTCTTGACAGACCTCGTACTTAGACAAACCCTTTTATATCTTGGTTTCCTTGTCAGATCTCGTGGTTAGGAAAACCCCTTTCTTATGCATTATTTACCTTGTCAAACCTAGTGCCTAGGAAAACGCCCTTTTTCTCTTTGGTCGTACCATTTATTGGTGAATGCCACACTCTTTGGTTTAGACTTACTTATCTTGTGGATCCAACAACATAATCATTGGTCCAAAACAATACTTTTCACTTCACAACTCTTTGGGATGCAAGATCTTTTTGAATTCAACCAACTCTTTCTTTTTATTTTATCACTTAAACCTTTTTCAAAATAATTATTTTTTTCATAAAAGAACTTTTATAATTTGTTCCTTAGCTGTCAAACTAAAAGCTTGGAGTATCTGAACTAGAATCAATTCAGCCAATGTTTACATACTTCTGGAATATGATTATAATTATTCACTAAAATCAACCAACGTATCTGTATTTTCTACCACGAACAACAAATCTCTGATGTTCTTATTGCACTATGAGGATACGTAGGCATGAGGGTCTGAATCCTTGGCGAGCACATTAATTATTAAACCCTTTTTTCCTTTTTGCAAGTAACCTTTAGATAATAACACTCATCCAAGAAAAGAATAATCAAAATGGTTCCCGTTGAGTACAACAAATGTGAGGGGGGTGCTAATACCTTCCCCTTGGATAATCGACTTCCTTGCCCATTTCTCTTTCCTTGGGTTTTATCGATGTTTCCCCTTTCTTCAGGAATAAATAAGTTTGATGACAACTCTGTTATATCTTCGAGCCTGTGATACGCTCAGGTATTTTTCACGGTGCAACACCTCTGACGAATCTATTTTTCATCTATTTAAAGAGGACATTGAATATTAAAGAAGGCTACGAAATAGAGACTTGATATGCGCACGAAACTACATTAACACTCACACTCATAAACAAATAAGAAGTGTTTCTTACACTTATACACTTAGAATAAAGATCATTGTATATTCTTGTTAAGTGTAGAACTTGATTATAAACTTGTGTATCTACTATTGAAAAGCACTTGTAAAGACAAAAACTATTATTTCAATTTTGATTGTAATTCTCAAACAACCAGGTTAGGCCAGGCTCTTGAGAAATCAGTAACAAGTTGTTATTGAGAAAAATTCTTAAGCGACCTGGTAAGTCAGGCCTTAAGGAGTCAATAAGACCAGTTGGGTAAGATTCCTGAAGAAAGTCGGGACATGTTGTCACTGCATTTGTAATCAGGTTTGGTTATTTGATTAAGTCCTTGTCGAAGGCAAATCACCCAGGTGGGTGGATTGGAGGTAGCCCTTTTAATGGCGAACCAGGATAAAAATCCTTGTGTTGTTTATCTTTTTGTTTTTTTGTTTTAAGGTGTCGCTTTAGGTTTCTAAAAACTATCATTCTTGAAACCCAATTCAAACCCCCTCTTTTATTGTGTTTCTTGAACCTTCAATTGGTATCAGAGCGCTGGTTCTAGTAATGACAATTGTGTGTCAAAACACTTAACTGTGTCAGATAAAGATCCATCTTTTTATTGAAACACAAATGGAATCTACCACTGGTGAGAAGTCAAGAAACAATGATTATTACTCTGCTAAACCTCCAATCTTTGATGGAGAAAAGTTTGATTACTTGAAGGACATAATTGAAAGTTTATTCCTTGGATATGATGCAACCTTATAGGATATGGTAGTAGATGGGTACACACATCCTGTGAACCCAAGTGGTGATAAGCTTGACAGAAGCAAAATGAGTGATACTCAAAAGAAAGATAACAAAACTCACCATATATCAAGAACAATTTTGCTCAATGCTATTTCCTACATTGAGTATGAAAAGACCACAAATAAAGATTCAGATAAGTCTATATTTGATTCTTTGATAATGACTCATGAAGGAAATGAGGCGGTGAAAAAAAACCAAGGATCTAGCCTTGATTAAAAAATATGAGGCTTTCAAAATGGAAGAAGAGGAAACTGTTGAGAGTATATTCTCAATGCTTTAAAGTCTTATTGTTGGTTTAAAAGTTTTGAACAAAGGTTATACTACTACAAATCATGTAAAGAAAAACCATCAAAAGCCTTCCGAAGAAATGGAGGCCAATGGTGACAGCAGTGAAAGTGTCAAAGGATCTGAATAGTACAACTCTAGAAGAGCTAGTTAGCTCTTTGAGAAGTCATGAGATCGAGCTAGAAGAGGATGAGCCTCAAAGGCATAAATATTTTGGGGCCCTGAAGTCAAAGACTAAAGATTTTCAAGCCAAAGAAGAAGAATATGAAGACGATTCTAATGATGAGGATGGACTATGACTTTTGTTCAGAAGAGTCCGTCATCTTTGTAAGAAAAGACAGAACAACTACTGAGGCTATAGAAAAGAAGGAAGATCATAGTCAAACTTTAAACAAGATAAGTCTGGAATACACACTAAGGGTACCTGCTTTGAATGTGGAAAACCAAGTCACGACAAGAATGAGTATCCCAAACTCATCAAGGAAAAGCCAAAGAAAATATTCTCCAAAGAAAGAAGAAGGGTATAATTGCAACATGGGATGACTCTGAGTCCTTGGGAGACGACCTTAAAATGAAACAAGACAACATAACATTCATGGTGGCCACTGAAGATTCAAAACCAGAATCAGAATCAGAATTAAAAGACGTATTTTCTCAATTAACTCGTACTGAACTTGAAATAAGATTATTAGAAATGTTTGAAAAGATCTATAAACTCTAGGAAAACACATGAAACTAAAAAGGATTCATGTTGATGATTATGTAACACATGATGAACTGATAAAAGAAGACTATTGTCTAAAAGAAAAAGTTGCGCTTTAGAAAAATAAAATCTTGCACTCTGAAGCAAAAACAAAAAACTTGGCTAAAGTCCTTAAGGCACAAGGATGAGTCACATTTTGTGTTCACAACCTTCTGCTCCCAAGTGAAAAATGAAAAGGGTCTAATAATTTTTAATATCAGGAGTGGTCATGGTGGTGAATTTGAAAAAAAATCCTTTGAGAAATTATTTGATGAACATGGCATTTCACATGATTTATCCTGCCCTAGAACTCCTCAGCAAAATGGACTTGTACAAAGGAAATATAAAAACATTACAAGAAATGGTCAGAACCATGATCAATGAGACAAATGTGGCAAAACACTATGGAAAGAAGCAGTGAATACAACTTGTTACATTCAGAATGAGATCTCTATAAGACATATTCTGGGTAAGACTCCATATGAATTGTGGAAGAACAAAAAGCCCAACATTGCTTAGTTTCATCCTTTTGGTTATACCAATTTTATACTCAACACTAAAGATAACTTGTGTTGGTTCTATGTATTGGCATCAATTTTGGTAAAAATTAGTGTTATCACAAGATGTCACGCCTGTTGTCTTGACATGTGATATCAACTTCCTGCAGGATGTTTAATATGGTTGTGCAGGATGTATTCAAGATGTCAGATTCGATGTTGAGACATGTGCGTACAAAATATTTAGTCTGAATGTTATGTGTTTTGTTATTGCACTTTTCATGCAAGTCTTTAAGTGCTTATGTGGAGATTGCATGCGTTATTAAAGGAATAATTAAAGCCAAAATATTATGTTTCCCAAAGAGGGATGATTTGTTTCTAATTCCTAGGGAATACGCGTTAGATAGGATTAGGGTTACATGCTGCCCAGGCCCATTCATAAAGCTTTTATTTAAAGACCATGTAACCCTGTGTAATTGTGAGAAGAAGATACAAACGTTGAAGTGAGTGAGTATTAGGGTTTTAGCCTGATATACGTTTGTGAATTGTGATCCATTCATTCATCTGGTTGATGTGTGAATTGGGCTGAGTTTTGAGTTGTAATTTGTCCACTCTAAGCTTTGAAGTACGAGTGTATTTGTTTACTTGATTGAAGCTTTTAAGCAAGATCAAGTATGTGTCATTGAAGTGTGTCTTCTTTCTTTGTGTTATTTGTTATGTATCACTGCTGTGATTGAGGGGGAGTGAGTAGGGTCTCATATCTAAGAGTTCTTAGATAGAAGTCACACGGGTAGAGATTAGGTGAAAAGACTGTAACTTGAAGTTGTTTACTGAGAGTCTTTGAACTAATAGTGTTTAGTGGATTTCCTTCCTGGCCTAGTAGCCCCCAGACGTAGGTGTGTTTGCACCGAACTGGGTTAACAATTGCTTGTGTCGTTGTTTCAATTATTTCTCTATTTTTATCCTATTTATATTTCACTTGTTGTTCAAATATTAGTGTCGTGACATTACCTTTGACATCTCATATCTGATACCAGAATTTCAATTGGTATCAGAGCAGGCTTCCTGCTTTAGTTCTGGGTGAGATCTTGGGACGTTACTTTCTGGTACTATGGATAGAGACGGAGGATCTGTGCACAGACCACCAATTCTGGATGGATCTAACTATGACTACTATAAACCTCAAATGGTAGCCTTCCTGAAATCATTGGATAATAAGGCTTGGAAGGTTGTTCTAATAGGCTGGGAACATCCCTTCACTACGAAGGATGGAGAAGTTACAACTGATAAGAAGCCTGAGGAAGAATGGACCAAGGATGAGGATGCACTAGCTCTTGGAAACTCTAAAGCATTGAATGCTATATTCAATGGGGTTGATAAGAACATCTTCAGACTGATGAACAATTGTAAGGTGGCTAAAGATGCTTGGAATATTCTCAAAACTACTCATGAAGGTACCTCTAGAGTGAAGATGTCTAGATTGTAGCTGCTTACTACTAAGTTTGAGAATTTGAGGATGAAATAAGATGAAAGTATTCATGACTTCCATATGAATATCCTTGAAATTGCTAATGCCTCAGAAGCCCTGGGTAAGAAGATGTCAGATGAAAATCTTGTGAGGAAAATTCTCAGATCACTTCCCAAGAGATTTTCCATGAAAGTGACAGCCGTAGAAGAATCTCAAGATATCTGCAAGATGAGAGTGGATGAGCTAATTGGATCCCTCCAAACATTCGAGTTGGGAATAAGTGATGGATCTGAAAAGAAAGCCAAAAGCATAGCCTTTGTGTCAAACATTGAAGATAAAAAGGAAGAAAGTAGTCAGGATACTGATGAAGATATGACAAATGATTTAGCGTTACTTGGAAGACAATTCAACAAAATCCTGAAGAGGATGGATGTGAGGTCAAAGTCTAATGTCAAGAACAACTCATTTGACATTAGTAGGCCTAATGATGCTGGAAGAAGAACAAGATCTGAAGAAAAATCCAAACAGGGCAAAGGAATTCAGTGCCATGAATGTGAAGGGTATGGTCACATTAGAGCTGAATGTGGGACCTATCTCAAGAAACAAAAGAAGAGTCTTGCTGCTACTTGGTCTGATGATAATTCTGAAAGTGAAACAGAAGGAGAATCTGCCAATCTTGTGACTGCCTTGACTGGGAGATGGGATCCTGATGAAGACTCCAGTGATGACGAATTAACCTTTGATGAATTAGCTACTTCTTATAGGAAGTTGTGTTTCAGAAGTGAAGAAGTGTGTCAACAAGTGGAGAATCAGAAGAAACTGATAACCCAACTAGAGGCTGAGAGGACAGAACACTTAGAAACCATTTCTAAGCTGAAGATTGAAGCCGTGTTCCTGAATTCCAAACTGGATGAGATGACAAAGTATGTTAGAATGCTAAACAGTGGATCTGACACCTTAGACAAAATCCTCCAGGCTGGAAAGATGGCAGGAGACATGACTGACCTTGGGTTCAATGAATCCTCTTCTGATTGTAGTCCCACTGGTAGCAAACCAAAGATGTCACTTCAGGTGTCTCAACATCACAAGGAAAGACAACATAAAGGAAAACACCTGTAATACCTCAAAATTTGCCCCCCTCATGCATGCATTCATTTTTAGGTCATTTAACATTTCATATTGCATTTCATCATGTCAATCGGAATTAGATCCAAGAAGCTTGAATATCATCCAAGACACTTTGTGGGTCCTATCTGGGTGATCAGTCAACACAAGGGAATGACTTGAGATACTTCCAACATGTTCAAATGGGGTCTATTCATCAGTCAAAACGTTAATCTTGAAGGAGCAAAAGTTTGTTCATGAACTGTCATGCTCGCTTGGCGAAGCCCACGCGTTTCGAAAAATAAATAAATAAATAAATAAATAAATAAAATATAACAGAAAAATCTTGGACTTGGACCTCTCTCTTTTGAGCCCACAAAGTCACAAAAATCAGGTTATAAATTCTAGACTTCCATCTCCCAAAAAACGCTGGGAAAAAGATAGTGAGAGAAGAGCTAACAGAGTTCAGAGCAACCTCCAGAGACTGAAAGGAACTCATCTGCAAAGAGCCAATTCCATCTCATATAAACCCTCAGATTGCTTTGCAAACCCAACAGGGCAATTCAATTTCATTCGATCTCTCCAATCAGGTTTGCCCTATTTCCATTACTCTATGCTTTCAATTTGAATGCTCTGAATGTATGAGGTATTATGGGTGAATTTGGAAGAGTGGGTATCGTTAGGTTTTGCATGTGGGCACATGTTTTAGTATGTATGTCATGTCTTGATGTATGGATCCTTGCCCCATGACTTTGAATTTTGATACCCTTTTGATGCATGTGTTTGACAAGAGGTTTAGGCCTCATACACTTGGTTGCTTTTTGTGAGCTCTTTTTGTGAATTTTAATGGCATGATTCATGTGGTTACATTTTGATTTGGGGCAACTCTTGATTGTGCCCCATCTTGTCACTCTAACCTGTTTATTGAGTTTTTTGTGAGGGCTCACATGACTCCTGAAAGGATAACTTGCTTGGCATTCCACTTTATTTGTGGGATACCACCTGGAGGTTTATTCCGATTACCTGTGCTGACTTGCTTTCTTTGGTGGTGCCAGCTTGAGAGATCTCTAGGTTTCTTGTGTCGTTAGTTGCTATTACTTCGGATCTTTATCCGTGTGGTACTTTTACATCTTTCCCGCATTTTACCGCTTTCTTAGCTGGAAGACCTCAATAGGAGGCAATGTTTTCTTTTGTTTGTTTACTTTTGTGCCCAAAGACCTCCAAGAAGAGGCATCAGTGCTAAATACCTCCCTCCGAGGCAATTGACGTATAAAAGGGATTAGTAGTCAATCCCCCGTTATTCAGTGTGTCGTTCTTTAAGATCACACTACGTGTCGATGCTTCAGAATAAAAGCCCAAGATCTTTTGTCCGGTCAGTCAGTGGAGAGGGTTCCACCTTTCTGAATCCCCATTTTTTGTCATGAGCTCACCCTGTCCAGGGTTAAGAGCTATGAAGTCTTATCCTCATTACCCTTTTGATCTGCTCACCTTGACGTTCAATGTCAGTGGTTAAGAGCCCATTTGATTACCTATTCCATGGCTTGTTTATCGAGGTTGATATGACCCCTCTTGACTAAAGCCCTACCCATGTATGTTTAAGCCCCCTTGTTGGCATTTTACTTTATGCATGTTTGTTTTGTATGGTGTGATCGTCTCCCTATAGGATTGCTAGGCTTCGTATAGTCTCTCGTTTGCATGTCAATTAAGGTAGCACTGTTCCTTCGTCTAGGACTTCCTTTTTTGCATGAGCATTCCTAAAACACAAACAAACTCATTGATTTTTCTTCTCCTAAGAACACGTTAACTCCTTCTACTACAGGCGAGTAAGTCTCCAAAGGTCGAGCATCCGGTAGATTGCGTAGTAACGTCGTTCACCCAAAAACACAACCCTTAACCCGTAGTTAGCCGAACTACAGCTTGCTCTGATTCTCATTCCAAATGAGATACGTAGGCATAAGACGCGATGTCTTAGCGAGCACACTCCTCTTTAACCCATAGGTAGCCGAGCTACGAAGACTCTGATTCTCATATTCAGATGAGATACGTATGCAGTGGATGTGACATCCGTGCGAGTCATTTTCTTTTGACCCCTCTTTTAGTAAGTAGTACATTAGATATACACGCACCCTTTAGACAAGAACAACAAAAGTGGATCCCGTAGAGTACTACGGATGCGTAGGGGTGCTAATACCTTCCCTTCGCATAATCGGCTCCCAAACCCAAGATTTGGTTGCGAGACCTTGTCTTTTCCTTTCCTTTCTCCCAGGTTTACTTCGAGCGTTTCCTTTCCCTCCTTTGGGATAAATAACGCACGGTGGCGACTCTTCTGTCATTTCTTTCTCGCCGGGTGTTTTTTCGCATACTATATTTTTTAGGTTGCGACAACACCAAAGATGGAGATGTCATTACTATGGGAAATTTGGTCACATAAAACCATTCTGGTTTAGGCTGTATGGTTATCTTAGTCCTACTCATCAACCTAGACCCAAACAACACATCCATGTTAATAGAAAATTGTGGGTTCATAGGGCTGGTGCTACTAACTTGATAGTTCACACTTCCTTCAAAGTCCCAGCCAAAGAAGATTGGTACTTTGACAGTGAATTCTCCAGACACATGACTGGAAGCAAAAACCTGCTGGTTGACCTTCAATCACATGTCACCAGCTATGTAACTTTTGGTGATAGAGCAAAGGGTGAAATCAAGGGGATTGGAAAGTTGAACTGCCCTGGAGTTCCTAACCTTGATAATGTACTGCTTGTTAAAGGATTGACTGCAAACCTGATCAGCATCAGTCAACTATGTGATCAAGGTCTAAATGCGAACTTCACAAAAACTGAATGCTTGATTACTAATGCAAAAAATGAGGTGATCATGAGAGGAGTAAGATCTAAGGACAACTTCTATATGTGGATTCCTCAAGAAACTAGCTATTCATCAATATGTGCTCTAGCTAAAGAAGAATAAGTGAAACTATGGCATCAAAAACTGGGTCATCTGCATCTTAAAGGAATGAAGAGGATCATATCTGCTGAAGCTGTCAGAGGAATCCCAAAATTAAAGATTGAAGAAGGAAGAGTATGTGGTGAATGTCAGATTGGAAAGCAGACAAAGAAGTCACATTAGAAGATCAAACATGATACCACATCTAAAGTGCTGGAACTTCTCCACATGGACTTGATGGGACTTATGCAGGTGGAAAGTCTTGGTGGGAAAAGATATGCTTATGTTGTGGTGGACGACTTCTCCAGATATACCTGGGTGAATTTTATAAGGGAAAAATCTGATGTGTTTGATGTGTTCAAAGACCTTTTCCAAAGACTTCAAAGAGAAAGAGAGAGTCATGTTATCAGAATTAGAAGTGATCATGGGAAAGAATTTGAGAACAGTAAATTTGCTGAATTCTATTCATCTAAAGGGATTGGTCACGAGTTCTCTTCTCCCATTACCCCTCAGCAAAATGGTGTGGTGGAAAGGAAAAATAGAACTCTCCAAGAATCTGCTAGAGCTATGATTCATGCTAAGAAGTTGCCTTACCACTTCTGAGCCGAAGCTATGAATATGGCCTGTTATGTTCACAACAGAGTAACCTTGAGAAAAGGGACCTCGACCACTTTATATGAAGTCTGAAAGGGAAGAAGACCTACTGTTAAATACTTCCATGTGTTTGGCAGTAAATGCTATATCCTGTATGATCGTGAATAAAGAAGGAAAATGGACCCCAAGAGTGATGAAGGAATATTTCTGGGTTACTCAACAAACATCAGAGCCTTTAGAGTTTTTAATTCTAGAACAAAAGTTATGATGGAATCTATCAATGTTGTTGTTGATGATCAAGAGACTGATGTCACAGACGATGTTGAAACATTTCTGAATGATGCCCCAACTGATCTCCTGGACAAAAGTAGTGAGAGTGAGTCCACTCAAGCTGAACCTGAAGCTGATAAAGTTAATAAGGGACCCTCTATCAGAATTCAGAAGGATTATCATAAAGATCTCATTATAGGAGACCCAAATAAAGGGGTCACCACTAGATCAAGGGAAGTGATCTCAAACGCCTGTTTTGTGTCCAAGATTGAGCCTAAGAATGTTAAAGAAGCCTTAACTTATGAATTCTGGATCAATGCCATGCAGGAAGAGTTAGGCCAGTTCAAGAGAAATGAAGTATGGGAATTGGTTCCAAGACCTGAAGGAATAAATGTTATTGGAACAAAGTGGGTTTACAAGAATAAATCTGATGAAAAAGGTGTGGTTACTAGAAATAAAACAAGATTGGTAGCACAAGGATACACTAAAGTTGAAGGAGTTGACTTTGATGAAACATTTTCTCCTGTAGCTCGCCTGGAGTCCATTAGATTATTGCTAGGAGTGGCATGTATTCTGAAGTTTAAACTGTTCCAAATGGATGTGAAAAGTGCCTTCTTAAATGGCTACTTGAATGAGGAAGTATATGTTGAACAACCAAAGGGATTCACAGACCCAAATCTTCCAAAGCATGTGTATTAGTTAAGGAAAGCTCTTTATGGGTTGAAACAAGCTCTTAGAGCTTGGTATGAGAGACTCACAGTGTTTCTCATTGACAATGGATATAGAAAGGGAGGCATTGATAAGATTTTATTTGTCAAAGATGAAAAAGGAAAGCTCGTGATTGCTCAGATCTATGTGGATGATATTGTGTTTGGTGGGATGTCAAGTAAAATGGTTCAACATTTTGTTGAGCAAATGCAGTCTGAATTTGAAATGAGCCTTGTTGGGGAAGTAACCCATTTTCTTGGCCTGCAAGTCAAGCAGATGGAGGGTTCTATCTTTCTATCTCAAAGTAAATATGCCAAGAATATTGTTCAAAAGTTTGGCATGGAGAATGCAAGCCACAAGAGGACACCTGCTCATACTCATCTGAAAGTGTCTAAAGATGAAAATGGTGTCAGTGTGGATCAAAGTCTATACAAAAGCATGATATGGAGTCTGCTATATCTTACAACAAGCAAACCTGACATTGCTTTTGCTGTAGGTGTTTGTGCTAGATATCAAGCTGAACCAAAGGTGAGCCATATAAACCAAGTGAAAAGGATCCTGAAATATGTCAATGGCACTTGTGACTATGGGATGTTATACACTCATGGATCTGAATCTGTGTTATCTGGATATTGTGATGCTGATTGGGCTGGAAGTGCTGATGATAGGAAAAGCACATCCAGAGGATGCTTCTTCTTGGGGAACAATTTAATATCATGGTTCAGTAAGAAGGAAAATTGTGTTTCTCTGTCTACTGCTGAAGCTGAATACATAGTAGTTGGAAGTAGTTGTTCTCAACTGGTGTGGATGAAACAAATGCTGACTGAATACAATGTCTCACAAGATGTCATGACATTGTACTGTGACAACCTGAGTGCCATAAACATCTTAAAGAATCATATTCAGCACAGCAAGACCAAACATATTGATATACGTCACCATTTTATTAGAGAACTTGTGGAGGATAAGATTGTAGTCTTAGAGCATGTTGCTACTGAGATGCAGTTAGCTGATATTTTTACAAAGGCTTTGGATGTAAATCAGTTTGAAGTCCTGAGAGGAAAATTAGGGATTTGCATTTATGAATACTTGTAGCAATTAATATGGAAGGGAAAAAGTAAGCAAATATGTGTCTATGTGGCTAAAATAAAGCGCCCCCATTATGGAAAATCATCACCTTGTTTTGGAAATACCATCTATTCTGTCTTCACACGCTACCCCCATAACCTCACTACCTACTCCAACTCTTCCATCTTCCTGCTCCTTCTTCACAAACCTCTGCTAGGGCAACTGTATTTTTTCCAGAAAAACTCCAAAATGTCACAACATCAAGACCAATCTGCTTCTAAAAATATTAAGTCTACTCAAAAGGTTAGTGCTCCTCCCACGGGCATTCCCGATGATGAGATTCTGGATGTTGTTCCTC
Source organism: Lathyrus oleraceus (assembly GCF_024323335.1). NCBI lineage: Eukaryota > Viridiplantae > Streptophyta > Magnoliopsida > Fabales > Fabaceae > Lathyrus > Lathyrus oleraceus. The sequence continues at coordinate 420,146,294 of NC_066580.1, read as the reverse complement.
TCTCTGTTATTCCTTGCGAGGCCATTGATTTGAACCAACCCATTGATGCCTCAGCTTCTGCATGCTCCAATCAAGGTAACTCCTCTAGTATTCCCTCTGGCTCAACTCCTGCCACTAATTCTAAGGAAGATATATACCATACTGATCGTGTTATAAGAAACCTAGTCACTAGAATCCTTAATGAAGGATACTCTGTGAAGGGAGTTTCTACTCCCCTTTCTCAAATGTACCCCTCTTCTGAGGTTGAACACATAGTGGTAAGGATAACGATTCCTCCAGTTCTGAGAAGGACTTGGTTGCTGAAAGGTTGTGCTCTCTAGGGCAAACCGTGTCTGAAAAAGGAAAATCTGTGGCATCTAAAACTGCTAGTGCTTCCCACTCTGAGAAGTATGATGTGATTGGTCTAGAGGATGGTAGCTCTGATGATCAAGAGGAAAGCTTACTTCATCACCTTAAGCCAAGTGTGGCTAAACGCATGAAGACTCGCAAAGGAAGATCTGTGGCTGAACTTATGTCAGCTAGAAAATCTAAGAAGACTACTGGTATTGGTCCCTCCAAATCTTGGAGCAAGGTTGAAGTGAAGAAGAGGAAGGTCAGATATGATTCTTGTTGATTCTAAGTGTTGGCAGCAATTTTGGTAAAACAAAGAGTGTTCACAAGATGTCATGTGTGATGTCTTAACATGAGATATCCTATGTACCTGCTGGAGTTAAAGAACATATGCAAGCAGGATTATTTCAGAATGCCACATAAAATAACAAGGCTTCTGATATTAGTTGTACCTGCTGGAGCTTAAATGGAAGACATGTTCATGCATGATTGTTTCAGATGACATACACAATGTCATGGTATCTGATATGGTTGTACCTGCTATAAAAAGAAATATGGATTATGCAGGATTTTTCCAGATGTCAGACCCGATGTCATGACATCCTTTACACAAAACATTCAGTATGAATGTCTGGTGTTTTGTGATTGCACAATTAATGGCAATCATTGGTTGATTGAAGATATGGCTAGCTGGCGCATTCTATCAGGGATTTCAACCAGATTTGTTTATTTTCCAGGAAGATCTTTACAACTGTTATAAAAAGATTTGATCGGAAAATATATTTAGGGTTTTCAAGATGTCAAATGTTTCTATAAAAAGGGGCTCAGAAAACCTGTTTGCATACACCACCAATACTGAGTGAAAATAATGTAGAATTAGGGGTGTATGTGAGGTAAACCTCCCAACCTGTGGGAAGGTTACCAGGTGTTTCTCAGTGCTAAAAAGCATGAGATTATTTGTAACTCAAAGCCTGTAGGAAAGAGTTGTTATGATCTTGAACGAAGCTGTGAAGCAAGTTCAAGGTGTTTAGCATTACATTGTAAGTGTAGTGATAGGAATGGAAACTGGAGGTTTCTATCTAGGAGTTCCTAGGTATAGATTGCATTGGGTAGGGATTAAGTGAAGAGTTGTAAATGGGGGAGTTTAACTCTGAATTAATACTGCTGATAGTGGATCTTCTTCCTGGCTTGGTATGCCCCCAGAGTAGGTAATGTTGTACCGAACTGGGTTAACAATTACTGGTGTTTTTACCTTCTGCACACTTTATTTTGTCTGTTATAACTCAGTCTATTTCTAGTCTGTTTATGAAGAGAATAACAAACTTGACACATAACCTGCAGTCTGATTGCAAAATAGAATGTTATGACATTCATTATTGACTGCTGTTGTATAGACTGGTTGGTCTGTTACAGTTCAACCTTCTGTAATGTTGGAACAGGTGATGTTCAAATCAATGTTGAGACATCATGCTGATAACTGGGCAGGATCAATAAACATAAGGGCTATATTTGATCTTTACTGTGTCTTTGCACTAGATGGACAAAACTGGATGTTCTTCTTTCCATGGTGGTATATTAGCAGATGTCTTGACATCTATGACATAGTGCATATGAGTACTGGGTTTTAATTGTTATAACTGTCTTGCTGTATTAGTAACAATGTTAGATCAGATGTCATGACTTCGTGTAGAACATCTGAACTCTGACTATACCAGAATTTCAATTGGTATCAGAGCGGGCATCCTGTTCTGTTTCTGGATGAGATCCATGGGTGATACTTTATGGTATCTTGCAAGGAGTTATGTTAGTACTGATGTTGGAACCCGTGGAAGGTTCTGTGATTTCCCTGAATGGTCCCTTGAAGTAGGTGGATGGATTATTCATGACAGGAACTGCGTATACCTGTCTCTGGAGGTTGGAAATTGGACTTTGTGTGGGACAGCTGTGCTAGTATTGAATCATATTCAAACTTGGTATGTTCTTGGAGGCTGATCTGGTGAAGTGTGTGTTCATAGGTTGAGTTGTATTATGATTTCCGCTGCATAATACCTGGCAAAACTCAAACTCTGATGTAGTTTCCCCTCATGTGGATGAAAGGCTGCTGTATTCAAGATTTCATCATAATCTACTGAAGATGTCAAAGATACTTGAGTCTCCTCAAGTCCACTCATCATGACGTTCTCACTTCAGGATGGTAAGAATCACCTGATCACTGATTCTTTTACTCTCTTGGGTAGTGTATATGAATACCTTGAAGACTTTCAAGGAGGGTTTGTTCCAAGGAGGTGGAACTAATGTTCTATGTGATGCTAGAACATGTTGTTCAACAAGTATGCAGCTACTGGTTGAAGAGCAGATGTGTTTAGGTGTCAAACAAAGGGATACTTTTGTTTGGAACCTACTCCTGACCTGGAAGAGGAGACATCTGTGTGTGCTAAGTTGACAAGGTTAGGGTCAACTGTGTGTGTGCTCAAGAAGGTCACTTTTAGAAGTCTGATCTCTAGAAGTGGAGCTGGTTGAGATGTGACATTGTGAAATTTCCTGCTAGATTGATCAGGGTTGGATAGTTGTTCCCTGAAGTACTATGTTGTGTTGGAAGACAAGTCCCCTGGATGTTAGAAGTCAATAATGGGGTAACCTGATTGCTATTAAGAGGATTGGGACCATGAATCTTGTTATTCAAACACCTCGCTCAGAAGTGGCAGTTCTTTCAAGGAGTGAGAATATGAAGATTCAGAGGTTGGTTGAGGTAGTATGCTCTGGCAATGCATATCTACTATTGACTGGTGTTGTTTTCTTCACTAGTACTTATGGTCAGCTGGAGTCTGATTGGTGTGATTGGAGTATGTATAGGTATAACTCATAGAGTTACTTGCCACTGGTAGGGGTGATGTATGTCATGTTGAGACATTTGTGTACAATGCATGGATATTGGTGTGAGGTTTCCATGATTGTTAATTTAAGGGGGAGTTTTGGTTAACCTCCTCACGTTTGGTCAGCCTAGGGTCTGGTTGGCTGTTGACCTGTGTCACATGGGTTCTGGTTGTTGTGTGACACATTTACAAGGAATGATTCATCTCTCTCATTCCTAAGGATGAATCTAATCTGGAAAGATTCTCAAAAATGTTGAAGTTCTTGCAAGCAGAAGATGTTGACACAAGAAGAGTATTTTCAGAGTATTCTTATGGTGGAAGTATCTGAAAGGAAAATTGGGAAAGGATTTAAGATCAATGTCTACTTGTGCCAAGTACAAGTATTTAATTGATTATCCTTGGAGCTCAAGATAACTGATGTTCTTAAAGATGTTGGAACATCTCTTCTTCAAGACCCTGTGCAGAATCACAGGAAGGATAGTACATTGGGTTATGGTCTATCTCTTTGGTGACAGCAAAAGCATATGATCTCTGAAAAGGTTTCCTGGCAAGAAACATGTTCAGCCTTGGTGTGTACAAGAAGAAGAAGACATGATAGTCTTGATGGTGGTTACTTGGATCAGTTTATTTCTGATCTAGGTAAGGAAGTGCATTGGCTAATGCACACTGTGGAGTTAAGAACAAGTGGCAGCATTCTTGACATCATGGAAACAACCTTGCTTTAGGAAGTGGAATCCTTGGTATAGCTGAAGGGTTAGTTTCTAACTGGTCCTTCTGAAGACTCATGCATCAGAGTGTCTGATGTCTTTGGAGAAGAAGCAGGGATTCATCAAGGTGTGAGCTTGGATGACTTAACTGCAAACCTGCAGGATGGAGGTTGTTTACTCAAACTTGGTTCCACAATCAAGTCTATGAGAACGTTGAAATCTTGTTCTGTGAAGGGAGGAAGTTCTTTCAAGTGGCAGAAGAAGGAGCTGAATTCAATAGCTAGATGTTAAAACATAATGTTGTGACATTTGGTTCAACATCAGAATCTTAGTTGGTGAAGTGACACATCAACTTAAGATAGAAGGGTATACAGATTTGTAGATTGGGTACTTCAAAAAGATCATTCTCATTGCAGTTCTTTGGAGTTGCTGGATGGAGAGGATGTTACATGTTCATGTCTTGGAGAATCTAAGTTCTGTTTAACATGTAGCTTGAAGTTCAAGTCTCACTTGGAAGGTCAGAATATCTTTGGGAGAAGTCTGATAAACGTGGAGAGGTCAAAAAGTGGCATTTGACTTTTTCATATGAGGATTCATGAAGGAGGTAATCAATCAGTGGCAATTGGTCTATCTCAGAAGTGAGTTCGAAGAATCAAGATAATCAACATATGGCAGCTGATTATTCTTGAGGAAAGTCTAAGACAAATTACTTTTGAGCAGAGAAGTAGTAAGTTGAAGACAAAAGGAGGTGTTTTCTATTCATCTCTTGGAGCTTGTAGTAGGAGTTTTGAGCTATCTATGGAAGATTATCTCTTGTAATGGGATGAGAATGTATATGTCTTAATTTGTGTCTGGTTTCTTTTGGATCAAGCTGGTGACTCAGTGATATCTGAAGATTATCAGATGGTGTTTTTAGTTATGTTGTGAAGGATGTCCTAACTTATGTTAGAACATTTTGTGAAGTGGTTTTCTGTTTTGGTTAGGAGAGGAAGATGACACTTTGGTTCATCACTTGAAACCAAGTGTTGCAAAGAAAATGAAAACCAGGAAAGGCAAGATTGTGGCTGAGATGTTGACAACTAGAACTAGTAGAAAGGATGCTGCTGTAGGTCCTTCTAAATCATGGAGTAAAGTAGAGGTCCAGAAGAGGAAAATCAGAGAAAGCTTTGATTCTTAAGATGATGTCGAAGACGATGTCCCAGACATCTCACCTGCTAAAAGGCAAACTGTTAGAAAGTCTCCAGCTAAGGTTGCAGCTGTGCATTTGGACAACATTTCCTTCCATCTAGAAGATGGTGAAGCCAAGGAGTCAGATGCACATACCTCAAGTAAGAGGTCTAATTCTCAAGATCAATCTAGTGGCAGTTCTGAATCTGAAAGTGAAGAAGATGCTACCTCCTCAGACTAAGTTGTGGTGATGATCCCCATGTTATGATGACATGTGTGTTGTTCTGGATGCTGATATGACTATTTTGGAAGCTTGGATGTTTTGTTTCTGTTGAAATGTTTGTATTTTGTGGAAGTCCTTACTGATGCCTTGATGTAAGATTTGGGCTCTTAATGAGTTCCATGGATTTCTCATTATCTCAGCTGTCATAGCTGTGTATGAGGATGGTTTGTATCTCCTAACAATTATGTTTTAACATTTTTAATGTTATAACATTTGTTGTGACATTCTCTGATAGGCTAATTGACATTTATTTTGTCTAATTGGTCACCTTTGGTCAATTTTGACTAAAAAGGGGGATAAGTGTTTATGTGGAGAGCTGCAGTAAAATATGTGGTTGTGGAGATCTGCAGTGCTGATGTAGCTAGCTAGGCTAAACAAATGACAGCTGATGATGTTGAATAGAATGATGTTCTATGATGTTCTGTGATGTTGGAGGAGATGTCTGATGTAAGATAGAATGTCTGATGTAAGACAGAATGGTGTTCTGTTCTGAGATGTTGAAGGAGTTGTCAGAAGGAAATTCTGAATGTTAACATTTTGAAGGAGATTCTGAATGTTAACATGTTGAAGCAAATGTCAGAATGACATTCTGGCTGGTACAGGAACTGGAGTTACAGTAGCTGGTTTTTGATGAATGCACAGATTAAGGGGGAGAAGAAGTACCCTTGTGCATTATGCGTTTGTGTGTCTTACTAGTTGCATCCATAACTAGTAATTCTGTTGATTGTTGCACAGATTGAGGGGGGAGGAGAAGTACCCTTGTGCATATGTGTATTACTAGTAGCCATAGCTAGTAATTGTTTTGCTTCTGCTGCTGATTAAACTAGTGTTATGTGGTTTAAACTGCTGATAATTTTCCTTGTGAACAAAACAGACAGATATATGTTTTAGCCAAAATTTGCCAAAGGGGGAGTTTGTTGATTCTAAGTGTTGGCAGTAATTTTGGTAAAATAAAGAGTGTTCACAAGATGTCATGTGTGATGTCTTAACATGAGATATCCTATGTACCCGCTGGAGTTAAAGAACATATGCAAGCAGGATTGTTTCAGAATGCCACATAAAATAACAAGGCTTCTGATATTAGTTGTACCTGCTGGAGCTTAAATGGAAGACATGTTCATGCAGGATTGTTTCAGATGACACACACAATGTCATGGTATCTGATATGGCTGTACCTGCTATAAAAAGAAATATGGATTATGCAGGATTTTTCCAGATGTCAGACCCGATGTCATGACATCCTGTACACAGAACATTCAGTATGAATGTCTGGTGTTTTGTGATTGCACAATTAATGGCAATCATTGGTTGATTGAAGATATGGCTAGCTGGCGCATTCTATCAGGGATTTCAACCAGATTTGTTTATTTTCCAGGAAGATCTTTACAGCTGTTATAAAAAGATTTGATTGGAAAATATATTTAGGGTTTTCAAGATGTCCAATGTTTCTATAAAAAGGGACTCAGAAAACCTGTTTGCATACACCACCAATACTGAGCGAAAATAATGTAGAATTAGGGGTGTGTGTGTGGTAAACCTCCTAACCTGTGGGAAGGTTACCAGGTGTTTCTCAGTGCTAAAAAGCATGAGATTACTTGTAACTCAAAGCCTATAGGCAAGAGTTGTTATGATCTTGAACGAAGCTGTGAAGCAAGTTCAAGGTGTTTAGCATTACATTGTAAGTGTAGTGATAGGAATGGAAACTGGAGGTTTCTATCTAGGAGTTCCTAGGTATAGATTGCATTGGGTAGGGATTAAGTGAAGAGTTGTAAACGAGGGAGTTTAACTCTGAATTAATACTGCTGATAGTGGATCTTCTTCCCGGCTTGGTATGCCCCCAGAGTAGGTAATGTTATACCGAACTGGGTTAACAATTACTGGTGTTTTTACCTTCTGCACACTTTATTTTGTTTGTTATAACTCAGTCTGTTTCTAGTCTATTTATGAAGAGAATAACAGACTTGACACATAGCCTGCAGTCTGATTGCAAAACAAAATGTTATGACATTCATTATTGACTGCTGTTGTATAGACTGGTTGGTCTGTTACAACTCAACCTTCTGTAATGTTGGAACAGGTGATGTTCAAATCAATGTTGAGACATCATGCTGATAACTGGGCAGGATCAATAAACATAAGTGCTATATTTGATCTCTACTGTGTCTTTGCATTAGATGGACAAAACTGGATGTTCTTCTTTCCATGGTGGTATATTAGCAGATGTCTTGACATCTGTGACATAGTGCATATGAGTACTGGGTTTTAATTGTTATAACTGTCTTGCTGTATTAGTAACAATGTTGGATCAGATGTCATGACTTCGTGTAGAACATCTGAACTCTGACTATACCAGAATTTCAATTTCGAGTCTAAAGAGGATGTTGAGGAAGATGTCCCTGACATCTCGCCTATGAAGAAAACCACTGTTAGGAAGTCTCTTAGTAAAGTCCCTGTTGTTCATTTGGATAACATCTCTTTCCATCTTAAGGATGGAGCTGCCAAGTGTAAATTTGTGATTCAAAGAAGGGTGGCTGTGGAAAGGGAGTTGAGAAAAGATGTTGCTGATGTCAAGGAGGTCATGGACCTGATAAAGGCTGTTGGGTTGTTGAAGACTGTGGCTGGGTTCTCTCAATGCTATGAGGGTTTAGTTAAGGAATTCATTGTCAACATTCCTTAGGATATTTCTGATAAGAACAGCAAGGAGTTCTGCAAGATGTTTGTGAGGGGTAAGTGTATAACATTCTCTCCTACTATTATTAATCACTTTCTAGGAAGAAAAATTGAGGGTGCATGTGAATTAGAAGTTACATACAATGAGGTCTGTAGAGAGATTACAACTAGGCAGGTGAAAGGTTGGCTTGTTAAAAAGCATCTTCCTGCTGGGAAGTTGAGTGTCAAGTATGATATCTTGCATAAAATAGGAGTTGCAAATTGGGTCCCTACTAACCATATTTCCACTATTGCTAATACCCTTGGGAGGTTTATTTTTGCTGTTAGAACCAAAGTGAAATTTGACTATGGTAGATTTATGTTTGAATAAAATCATCAAGCATGAATCTACTAATGCAGTTAAGTTGCCAATTGCCTTTCTATAAGACCCTAATTTTGACCCTAAGATCCCTCATGTAACTTCATCATATGCATTAACATTAGGATCATACCTTGGCATCCTCCTTACCCCTCATTCATTGGGTTTGTTTTGGGAGAGATAACCAAGTAATTTGTGATTGTATCATACTTGTATTTTATCATTTTACTAACAAAAATATCAAAAATATGTCTTTGTATTTGCCTAACTCTTTTGTAGGAAGGGCATGATCCCATTGATTCATCAAGTTCACATCTAGGGTTTGAGACCCTCATGAACAAAGAGCACAACCAAGAATGGATCCAAGAATGGTTATGAGCATCATATATGAGTCCCAATGTTCTCTACATGTTATATTGATCAAGTTTTCTTCAAGAGTTTGAGGGTGATTTGCCTTGGAAACCCTAGTTTGACTGGGTATCTTGAGTAACTTCTCCAACAAGCTATCTCACTAATTGATCAAATTTATCAAGGGAAATTTCAAAACTCATCATCTTATGAATATATGGTCTACCATGAACTAGTAAAGTCAAAAGAATTGGAAGTTAGCAAGTTGGTTGATGGTGGTTGGCCAGATGAATTCATATGATCAAAACTAGGTCTCCCTAGACCCTATCTCCTACAATTTTCACCATATGAAAATTATTCCAAGAGAAAAATTACCATAAATTACATTTAAAACAACTTTCATGTTGAGACCTAGATCTAGTTTTTCTTGGAAAATCATTTTCTATGTTGAAATATTATAGGTCATTTTGTCTAAACCCTAATTTGAAAGTCAACTTCCTAAGGCCATAACTTGCTCAATTTTTATGAGATGAAAGATTTACAAGTTGCACAATCAAATTCAATGTATCTACTTAAACGTTTATGTTTGGAGTGGGAGCTAATTCAACTTTTTTGAGCATGTGATATGAGGTTACATTATAGGTCACTTTTGACCTATACCATTGATCAAGTGATTTTTCCAAACTTCAAAAATGCATAACTCTATCATTTCAAATCCAAATGACATAAAATTTGTGACCATTTTTAAGGTCTTTGAAAGATTTACAACTTTGATAAAGAAATGTTTCTCATTTGAAGCTCATATAAAAAGTTAAGCGAGGTGGAATATTGAGACATATGGCTTGACACTTAGAAAAAATTTGATATGTCAAAAATTTCCAAACTTCCACCTCAAATGTCTTCATGATACAAACTCCAAATGGAAAAGTGTTGAACATGAAAGTTATTCCTCTCAATCTCACCTTTCCAAAGAGCTCAAATTCATTCATTTTGGACAAGGAATGCATAGGTTGCGTATGGCATGAACATGGTGTCATCACTTGGCAATGATCAAACTTTAAATCTTCACACACACTTGCCTTGCAATCCAAGTTGAGTTCAGACTATCTCACACTCATTTGTGGGCTTAGGGCAATGATTTTATGGGCCTATGCGCGCCCATGCACCCATGCATCATCAATACCAAATTTGGAAAGTGGATTTCAAGTGCGTAAAAAGCAATGGTTTCAGCTATAAATAGAGCCTCATATGCTCAGCATTTCACATACATTCACGCCAACTTTGATCCCCTGCCTCTAACCCTCACATTGCAAAGGATAATCCTGAGAAATTCACTTGAATTTGAGTTTGAATTTCCACTGTTTTGAAATTCAAATCTCTAGAGATCCACAACCTTTTGAGCATTCAATCCTTCTTCTGCAAGCATTTGGAGTGAGATCAAGCACGAGCAAGAGCAAGATCAGTTGAATCTAGACCTCCATTGAAGGTATTTTCTAGAAATTTTGATCTCTTTGATTCTCTCTAGTTCTTGGTCAATTCTATTGATTCTTTGGTTGTCTGAAGTCCTACTAATGTAGGCAATAAGATTGAGTTGCTTTGAGGCCAAATTGAAGCAACTCAGTTCATGTACCTCAAATTTCAACTCCATGTATCTCTCAATATACTTGGAGTTAGAGTGAATTGAGGCTAGATTCGAACTCAGTGCCATTTCTACTTTGAAATCATATCCTTGTTTTTAATTTGGTGATGGTTATGACTTAACCAGTCCGACGAGGTTCGCCAAAGAAGACAACCGATCCTTGGCCGTCGGTGGTGTGCTGGATGGTTCTGAGCCATAGGATCCATCTAATTTATTTTAATCATGAGCGTTCCTTTTGAATACCAACTGTGTGGCGCACTGACTCAAGTGCACGGTGGAACACGTGTTTTGATCCACTTGATCTGCCACCTCAATTAATGAGGGAGATCAAGTGGTCCACATTTTTTTTGATATTTTAATTGCTTTATTTTCAATAATTCATATTAAATTTAATATTTTTCCAAAAAATATGGCACTTTCACCAAAAAATTTCCTCTTTCATATTCTGAATTAAAATTATTTTTTGGATCATTATTAATATTTTTCATGAATTAATTGATTTTGCATTTGTTTTTAATTGTTTAAAAATATTTTTAAATGTCCAAAAATTATGAAATTTTTTCTCCAAGGTCCTTTGACCTTGTTTGACCTATGATAAATCTTATGGCCATTTCTTTGGTGTTTTGATGAGATTTTAGGAATTGGACAAACCATATTTAATTTAAATGCACTATTTTAGTATTTTTAATTTGAATAAATGCCAAATAAGTTTGTTGACCAATTGTGATGACTTGTTTATGTTTGACTCTTGTTGTTGGGCCTTGGTCAAGGTTGATTTGACTTTGTCAAATTAATATCATTGGATTTAGAGGATTGATGGAATGTACATTCCATCTCCCAAAATGAATGGATGATATTAATTTGGTAAAAGTCCTCCTTTGACCAATTTGTGTTTTGATCCATTTCCCTCCCACTTCATCTTCCCTTTCTTCATTCATTCATTCCATTTGGCCTATGATATCTCAAAATCCTAAGGCTAGTTGATTGAAAAATTGACATGAGTATGGATGAGATTAGGCCACCTCTTTTGCATATTCTTTTTGTGTGTGGTATGCTTCATGAGCATAGTCTACTATACTATGTCTCTAACATGCATTAACACCAAAATTCTATTGCCCGGCCTCAAATAGTTGTGACTTATACATAAGTCCAATTACTATTGCTTAACATAGCGCTAAATTTGTGACATAAAAGGCATAAGCATTCTAGTTAGTGAGATTGTCAGTCTCCCCTCTTTCATGGTATTGTGTGGAAACTTGGCCTTTTTTCCTTCCTTTGGAAGATGTCTTGGTTCAAGGATCCATGCTTGTGATAAGTGGGTTGAGTGTTCTCCAAAGAATTACTTCAATTAAAAAGAAAAAGCAAAACAATACTAACTTCTAACCTATTAACTACTAACTTTTAATTTCAAGCCTTTACTTTAATGCCATTTAATTTTTGCTTGCCATTGTTCATATCATTCTAATTGTTTATGTTAATGCAATTTTCACTTTGTCCATTTGGACCATATTGTGTGATATATTTTATTTGTATACTTTGTTTGCTTGTGTGGTCCTTGACCATTAATATACATAATAACAACAAAAAAAACCCTAAAAACTTTTGTGTGGACTGTTGGTTTGATCTTGGACAAATGGACTTAGAATCTAGGCAACATTCCTATGCTAAAGGACTTGGCCAATGCCAACTTATTGAGAAACCAAGTGCTTGCAATTTGAAACTTCATCTGATACATCATTCAAGATCTCTCTAAGTTCATCTGCAACATGATCATTGTGAAGCTGTTATTTTGAACCTGTGACTTGTGGAATTCATCTGTTACATGGGCCATTTTGAAGAAGATCATGGAATGGATAAGCTTGGATGTGACCATATTTATTTGATGCCTTGCTCTTCAAGACAATATAATTGTACATTTGTGTGTTGCTTGATTCTTAAAAAGTCCAAGGAAATTCTGGGTTTCTATTGACATTCTTGTCTATTGGATTGCTACCCACTTGGTCAGATCTTTTCAACTCTAAACATTTAATTTTTGTACATAGGGTAGTCTCTTCATCTCCTCTCCATTTCTTTAATTTCAAAATCTCTCCATCCATTTTTCAAAATCTTCTTTGTGTGAACTACTTTTGTTCTAAACTTTGACCACTTTGCAAAAAGATAGAAACTTTGGCCTTATGCCATTGCATTTCAAACTTCTTTTCTTAAATCAAACTTGTAAATAAACTTAACTATACTTGACCTAAACTTTCAAAAATCAAAAAAGAACTAACTCATTCAAACCATTTTAGGGTTTTGTGCCTTTCAAACTTAAATTTTGTTAAAATTAACGCATCCACTTTGAAATTTGTATCACGAACTACGAGGTTTTGATCCCTCATTTTTATGTTGGTACATAGGCACAAGACCGAAGGTATTGTCAAACACAAAAATATAATCAATGAATTCTTTTCTCATTCCCCCATTCTATTTGTTTGCAAACATCACTTTATACCAAGTACATATGCACACAAAAAGGGCTCCCTAGGAGTACCTAGTGTCGCATTACGCGAAAAAACCGGCGGGAAACAAGAACAACAGAGCCGCCACCGTGCGTTATTTATCCCAAAAAGAGGGAAAGGAAATGCTCAGAGTAAACCTGGGAAAAGACATGGTCTCGCGACCAAAGAGAATGGGATCGGGAGTCGGTTATGCGAAGGGAAGGTATTAGCACCCCTACGCATCCGTCGTACTCGACGGGATCCACGCACAATAGGAAGGAAAAAATGGTTGCTAAAACACTGCTCACACACACACACACACTGGCTGAAAGAGACACAAGAAAACAAACAAGACTGAAACTGACTCGGCAGGATGTCGCATCCTGGGCCTACTTAGTCTATCAGGCATAGACATCAGAGTCGAAGTAGTTCGGACTGGGGAAACGACACATGCTCGCTAGGATATCGCATCCTATGCATACGTATCTCCTTGGACGAAGGAGAATCAGAGCATTCGTAGCTCGGCTGACACGCACACAAACAAACACTGGCAAAGGCAAACATGGAGCCTGAATGCCAATCACTGGACTTACATCAGCATCCGAACCAAAACACACACAAGGGTGGACATGGAGCCTGAATGCCAATCACTGGGCTTACATCAGCATCCGAACCAAAACACACGCAAGGAGGCAAACGCGGAGCCCGACTGCCAATCGCTGGACTTACGGCAGCATCCGAATCAAAACACTGAAACCCGAATGCCACTCGATGGACTTACATCAGCTTCCAAGCACACAACAACACACACAGAAGGGTTGAAGACAAAAGGTGGAAAAAGAAAAAGGGCGCCCGGAGAGATCAGCTCATCTCCTGCCTACGTACCTCATCTGGTATGAGGATCAGGGCGACGTAGTTCCCCTACGCAGGGATAAAGGACTAGCCTAACCAGATAACAAAGGGAGACACAACACTAGGGAGACTACGACTCGAGCCTAGATGTTGTCATGCAAAATCGTCCCTAAGTTAAGGTTTCTAGCTAACTTGCACAGGAAGCAAGCCTATCCTAAACATGACTTGCACAGGAAGCAAGCCACACCTAACCTAACTTGCACAGGAAGCAAGGGTCTCGATTGCAACTAGGGCAAGAGAAAGGGGAGGTCTCAATCACAACGAGGGCGAGAGAAAAGAATTAGTGTTAGTTGTTAGTCAAACTCGACAAGACATCGCATCTCGTGCCTACGTATCTCATCTGGACATGAGAATCAGAGTTGCCGTAGTTCGGCCAAACTGTTCCCGTTGGTTTGTGTTTTTTAAGTGGACAACGTCACTGCGCAATCTACCTGATGCTCGACCTTGGGAGACTTACTCACCTGTAGTAGAAGGAGTTAACGTATCCTTAAGAGGGGATAATGTTTGTTTGTGTTTTAGGAAAGCTCAAGCAAGAAAGGAAGTCCTATACGAAGGAACCGTGCTACCTTAATTGACATGCAAACGAGACTACGCGGAGTCTAGCAAACCTAGGGGATACAATCACACCACACAAGCACATACAGCATGAAATAAACACACCAACAAGGGGCTCAAACATCAAGGCTAGGTTTTAGTTGAGGGGTCATATCAACCTCAACAAACAAACCACTGGAACTGGGTAATGTTAACTCTTAACCTTGCCATTGAGGGGCTAAGGTGAAGCAGATGAAAGGTGAGTGAAGATAGGACTTCACAGCTCTTATCCCTGGTCAGGGAGAGCTCAAGACAAGAATGTGTGGGTTCAGAAAGTGGGAACCCTTCTACACATTTGATACTGACTCAACTGTACAATTGTACAAGATCTTGGGTTTGTATCTGCAATGCATCAACACAGTGGTGTGAGCAAAGCAGATGACACACAGAATAGCAGGGGATAGGTTGCATATCCCTTGGGTTCTGCCAATTGCCTCTTCACTTAGGAGGTCTTTGAATATGTACAGGGACAAATTGTAAACATACACAAACATTGCCTCTTAAGGAGGACTTCAGACAGTTGCCTGGCCAAGTAACAGGCCAGGTCTTCCAGACTACATGAAGATCAGAAATATACCTCAATGCAAATTGCTTAATAAGCAAAGCAAAGCAAAAGTTCACAAAGGAACTGAGCAACTAAAAGCACCTGAAATAGTCAAGCAGACATTAGTATACAACTTCAAAACAAAGCAAAAGGAGACAGACATCAACAGTTAATCATAAGCAAGTGAATGTGCAAGGCACAAAGCTCAAGGCACGTGAGCCAAGCAACCTACAAAACAAAACATGTTAGTCATGGTATTCAAGCAAGTTCAATCAAAAAGAATTGGTCTCATTGGTCATTTGTTGATCAACCTGAAAAAATGAACTCAACTGTGAGTAATAGGACCACTAGGGCAAGCCTAGGGTCAAAAGGGAATGAAAAAGTTCAAACAGCAAGTGGAAAGCATCCAAAATCATGTTCAAATAATCAAGAAACAATCCCAATTGGATTCATATTCATATCAATCACCATCATAATTTCATGAACAATTTAAGTCAAAGTATAGCAAACAAAAGCTCATAGGAGTCAACAGAAAGACTTGCATCAAAAGCAAACTCAAACATTTTCAAAAATCACCAAATAAATCATGATCAATCATAACACATATCATGGTAAGCATGTCAAATTTCACCTCATTTGGACAAGTGGAAGGCAGTCAATGAAAATCAGAAAGTCAAAGCAATTTTGAACATGTTCAAAGAAGTCAACCAAACATGCATCAACTTAGAAAAATCATAAACCAGAGATGGCATAAGATAAATGAATGGGACTAAAACCATGGCAAAGCTTAAGGTGTCTAGTAATCTCATGTAAAATTTCATGTCCATCTAATAAAGTATGAGCATTTCACAAAACAAATGGGCACATGCATCACATAAGGTCAACATTTTGGTCAAACAGGGGAGAAAATCTCAAACAAATGGAAAATGCCATAAACAAATCCACAAAAACTCATATGCAAACTAGACATATTCAAGCTCAATCATACAAAAAATCAATCCATTTGGAGGTCAATAGGCATGGCTATAAAAATCAACAAGTTGCACATCAATGGTGTGACACAAATTGTCACGCCCTACTTCAAAAATTCATAACTCACAATCCAGATATGATAAATTCATGATCTTTACACCAAAATCACCATAGAGAGGTCTAGTTTGTGCACAAGAAATTCCAAAGTCAAAGGATAAAGCATGACTATTTCACAAATGATTTGGTGGAATGTGCAAAATGTGGATACATGTTACAAACCCTAATGCCAAATAAAATCCATTCATCAAAAAAAATCTGGAAAAAATATGACAATTAAGTAGAGATCATGATGAAGAGGATGCAAAAAATCCCATGAATTTTGGATAAAGTATGCTTGACTTATGATTTTTCAAAGTTAGAGATCAAAAATGAAATTAAAATGAAAAGAAATAACATAATTCAATGAGTCATGTGCCACGAATGGCATTTTTGTAAATATCCAAGCCACTTAACAAAACTCTGTCGTTTTGGACGCTGGAATGAAATATTTTCATTGGCTCATGGATGAATAGTGGCATGCACGCACGTGGGAAAGGAAATTCTGGGCAATGCAAACAGAAACTAGGGTTTATGAATGTACAGTATGCATCTTCATCATCCCCAAATTCGATGAACAAATTTTTTTCCAGAAATCAAAGTTAAGTACACCAAAATGATCAACAAGCTACATACATACATAATCCAACATCAATTTTCACTAAAACTCACTACAAGTCCTGAATCGAGCAAAAATACATTTCATCTTCAAACTTAAAAACAGCATATCTTCAGAAATAATCAACCATTTTCAATCATTCAAAGCTCAGTGTGATCAGGGCAAGGATATCTACACATGGCATAGCATGAATTAGAGAAAAAAGGAAATCGAATCCTTACTTGATTTTGAAGAAATGAATGAAACAGTGGTTGTTTTGTGATGCAAGCTTGAAACAGATGTCCTATAACCCTCCAAATGATGAATGATGAAGATGGTTTGGCTTGAAACCACTTGAAATAGCTTTAACCAAGCTTTGCCATTGATGGAGCTTGAAGAAGACAGTCGAGCAAATGGCTTTCCAGCTGTGAAATGATGGTGGAAACAAGCTCAAAATGATGAATGGATGTTGTATTAAGCCAGGCAATGTTCAGTTCTTTGACAATATTTGACAGATTTTGAAAATGGTAAGAGATGAGATTTTGAGAGAGTGAGAGAATTCTGTTCTTTCTGTGGCTGCTAGGGTTGCACAATGATCAGAAAATGAGTTTATATTTGCTGTTTAAGGTTGGATTAGTGAGAGCTAAGCACAATTGAGTTTAATGAGTCAAATTGCTAATTGGCCATTTTGGTTCTTATGGTGAGGTGTGATGGTTAGTGCACGAATTGGGCTTTGTAGCATGACCAAAACATGATTTCAGAACTTATTCAATTGGTAAAAATGGCTGTAAGTGGTTAATTCAAGATTTCACTTTTGCACCACACTTGAAAATAAATCATGATAGTGAAAAAATGCCATTTTGATCCATAGGGTTTTGGTACATGAAGGTCACATTTTTGGAAAGAGGAGGTTAAATATGACTTGTTGGAAAAAACCTCACCAAATTTGGCCAAATGGTTTGAGAGATATGGCCTTTTGAAGTTCAAGAATTTTTGAAAATGAATTGATCATATCTTGCCAGCCATACATGGGAATTGAGAGTTCTTGGACTTTTGGGAAATGGGAGAACAAGATCTTCAACTTTCATGTTGGGCAAAAATTCATTTGAAGCTTGTATCATGATGTAAGTTTAGGATCAAGAAGTTTCCATTTTTGGCAAATTCCAATTACAGGTCAAGTTTCTATTTTTGGAAATTTCTTATCTGGCTTCAAATTCTTCCATGATGATGTTTAACATGATATATGAGGCCTATTTGGACATGAATGAGCTCTCTCAAACCAAATCCAACCATCAAAACCACTGATCAAATGCACAGTTGACCAACAATTGACTTTTTAGGGTTTCTGATGGACTGTGCATTGACTGGAGACTTCTAAGCATCCAATCCTTGACCAAAACACTTCAAATGGATCCCCAAGTCATGTGAACATGTTGGACCAACCCTAGGGCCTTGGCTCAATGAAAAATTGTACTTGCTTGATTGATTGACTGATCTCCTGATCAATTTGACCTAATTCTCCTGATGATCTTGCACTTGAGGCAAAAGGACAATGCAATGCTATGCGGTGGACCATGTTATGTTATGACCTAATATGAGAATGTATGTACAATGATAGGTGAAAATTTGAGGTGCTACAGCTGCCCCTATTCAATCAGCTGGGAACCCGAACGGATGATAGCAACGGCTGTCAGACTTTCAGGGTAAACAGGGATTGAATACTAAGAACCGTAGAATTTGCACAATACAGGGATCCAATAATGGAAACGTCCACTGGGATTTGATATTTATTACTGGGTACATTATTATTTTTTGGTTTTTGTTTTCAAAGGGTACGACCACATCCAGACATCACAACGATGATGAATGGGAATAAAAATCACAACTAGATGCCGACGGACAACTAGGAAAAACTCAACGTTTACCAAGACCAACGGAGAGGTAACCAGACATTAATGAATGACTGGAAGAGATACAACCATACGTCAACGGACGAAATGGGAAAAACTCAACGTTTACCAAGACCAACGGAGAGGTAACCAGACATTAATGAATGACTGGAAGAGATACAACCATACGTCAACGGACGAAATGGGAAAAACTCAACGTTTACCAAGACCAACGGAGAGGTAACCAGACATTAATGAATGACTGGAAGAGATACAACCATACGTCAACAGACGAAATGGGAAAAACTCAACGTTTACCAAGACCAACGGAGAGGTAAATCCACATGGGGACGACCAGGAAAAACTCGACGTTTATCGACACCAACGGAGAGGAGGACTACTGCTGGGGAGACAGAACACAACCAAATCATCAACGGATGATTGGGAAAAACTCGACGTTTATCGACACCAACGGAGAGGAGGATTAACTGGGGACGACCCTGCGGGGAAAGATATCAACTATACGCCAACGGACGCATAGGAAAAACTCGACGTTTATCGACACCAACGGAGAGGAGGAATACTTCACTAGGGAAGAAGGACACAACCAAATCATCAACGGATGATCGGGAAAAACTCGACGTTTATCGAAACCAACAGAGAGGTAACTCTGCATGGAGAGGGGTACAACTAGACATCATCGGATGACTAGGAAAAACTCGACGTTTATCGACACCAACGGAGAGGAGAAATCTTCACTAGGGAAGGGAGGGCGACGTTACGAACATCGAAAGAGGATGTTTACCGACATCAAAAGAAGACCAGACACTTACGCATGACTGGAAATCACCGAAAGATGGTGTTTACCGACACCAAAGAAGACCAGACACTTACGCATGACTGGAAATCACCGAGAGATGGTGTTTACCGACACCAAAGAAGACCAGACACTTACGCATGACTGGAAATCACCGAAGGATGGTGTTTACCGACACCAAAGAAGACCAGACACTTACGCATGACTGGAAATCACCGAAGGATGGTGTTTACCGACACCAAAGAAGACCAGACACTTACGCATGACTGGAAATTACCGAAGGATGGTGTTTACCGACACCAAAGAAGACCAGACACTTACGCATGACTGGAAATCACCGAAGGATGGTGTTTACCGACACCAAAGAAGACCAGACACTTACGCATGACTGGAAATCACCGAAGGATGGTGTTTACCGACACCAAAGAAGACCAGACACTTACGCATGACTGGAAATCACCGAAGGATGGTGTTTACCGACACCAAAGAAGACCAGACACTTACGCATGACTGGAAATCACCGAAGGATGGTGTTTACCGACACCAAAGAAACAACACACGCGGGTGCTGACGGGATACTGACATCCACAAGATGACAGGGCAAGGCTGAACACTTGCAGGGGGTCTCACTGGGGAGAAGCAGGCTTTCCTTTCACCAACGGATGAGGAAATAAACCTCTGTGGGGATTATCAACAGCAAATGTTGACTGGAGCAACTGTAGCAAATGTGTTGTACAGGTTGAACAAAAATCCGTCGCTGCAGGGGATACGGTTTGATGGGGTTTCGAACACATGAATGCATATGTTTGAATTTTTCTATGGCGTAATGCTCCATATGGAATGGAAATGCTACGCGATTTGAGGATGCAATGATCACTACATGCAATGCAAAATGATGAAAACTCCGTTGGGGGAGTACACAGGACGACTGTGCGGAGAAACCACCAATACAATTCCGCTTGGGGGGGGAAAAACAAGGCAACTGCCGGGGAACCATCGATACAACTCCGCTAGGGGAAGACAAGGCAACTCGCTGGGGAGTAATAAAGCAACTTGCTACTGACAAAAGTGAAATTGCTGGGGATATCCCAATCAATCCACCGGTAGGATAAACTCCGCTTGGGGAAATAACTGCTCCGCTGGGGAAGATAAACCAGGCAACTCTTTGGGGATAAGGCTCATACCAACCTCAGATACGATAAACTCTGCTTTGGGAAATATCTGTTACTCCGCCGGGGACGACCCACGCAATCCACAGGTAGGATCAACTCAGCTGGGGATGCACACCCTGATCTGATACTGAAACCTGTCCACCCCACTGGTAGGATGAACTCTGCTGGAGATAACAGTCGAAAGATTGACCAAAGAGTGCATGAGATATATTATCTATAGCCGTCAAAACGTAGATAATAACCTTGCATGGAAGATTATCCATAACCGGGTTGTAGGTTGTTAGATGGATAAACGACCGAAAAGAAAGGCATCAGGGTACCAGGACTAGGTATGCAAAAGATGACCAATCAAAAGAGGATAAAGTTGCTTACTCGGAGCAAGTATCCAAAAAGAAGGGGAAGACCCAATGGGGACAATACTGCTTGATCAAGGCAAGTATCCAGAGGGGAAAGAATATCAATATCATAAACCGGATACTGATAACTGCAAAGAGGGGATTACATCTACCGGTTAGTAGGTAGAAAACCACGGAAAAGCAACCAGTCATCGATAGGATGAGCACAAAGGGTTAACTCCACCAAGGGGAGAACGTGGGATTTTACAACTACCAGCTTGTAGGTAGAAAACCACAAAGATAGGACTTACAACTACCGGTTTGTAGGTAGAAGCCAACAAACAGAATGAACCACAAAGGTTACCTCTGCTAGGGGGTGAAAGTGGGATTTTACAACTACCAGCTTGTAGGTAGAAAACCACAAAGATAGGACTTACAACTACCAGTTCATAGGTAGAAGCCAACAAATTCCACTGAGGATAAGATGAATGAGTGCCGGTTAGTGAGCGACTATTCATTTATGCCCCAGGGAGACACAAGAGACAGTTACAAGGAAGCCAGTTTAGGATCGATCCAAAAAAGGCAAACTGAATCAAGACTCATCCTAATGAGGAAAGAACTCAATAGGGAAAACCCATCCCGTTATATGTGTTGGGAGGGAACGGAAACAACCGTCATCCACGAGGATGTATCTCAGTGGGGAAATGGCAGGAAAGGATAGACACTTTCTGCTTAAGGGGTTGGCTCTACATGGAGAGATCAGACACACCCATATCTGCTAGGGAGAGAATCTATTGGAGAGATTCTTATCACCAAACAGCAAGAGGCAACAATCAACAGATACATGGCAACAGCTGCAACATGAGTATCCAAATGCTATGATTATGCATGTATGCATTCTACCTAAAATGTATGATGAATGTTGACAAACAGACATGCTCAACACGCAGGTCCAGGAATCAACCACCCGGTACTACTCTTCTTCCATAGGGAAGGCCAAAAACACCAGAGAGCAAACGCGATCTGCTGGAAACCGGGATATCAGGGAACAACACTCTCCTGCGGGGAGAGGAGAAGACTGCTCTGTTGGTGAGACGAACGCTAACGTCTTCAGTAAACACTCTGCTTGGGGAACTGCCCCACAAAAGTATTTCAACAGCAACCTTGCTGGGAATGCCCCACGGTAGGGCTCAAACAACCCTCTACTGGAGGTGCCCCACAATAGGGCTAACAGGGACTTGGAGGGAGAATGTTGTACTGCCGGGAACATGAAGATAAACAACTTCAACCAACACTGCACTGAGCAACCTTGCTGAGGAGAAACCAAAAGAGGTTCGACAGGAGAAAGATACAGTTATGCTCGAGATACGAACAAATGTCTTACCTGTTGGTAATCATACCACCCTCGGGAGAGCACTGCGGATCTCCTAAGTATCCTTCCGTCATCGTGAACGTTCACTTTGTTTAAGAACAATTTTTTTGAAAAATTTGTTTATTTTGAAAACAATGATACTTTATCAGTTAAAACGTGCAAAACATTTGTTGAGTTGAAAACAAATAAGAGTGCAAATAATGGGATAAAAGCTCAAATAGATGTAATGGAATAGTAGTCTGCAAAGGGCGAGACTCCATAGATCTGTACAAGTTTGAAATCGGTGATATATATTAGAGAGGGCTACATTGAACATAATGACCTTTCCTCTACCATTCCGAATTTTCGATGTATTCGGAGCTTCAGTCGACGACGAATCGAGAATCCCTGGCGGATGACAGATATAGAACACGGTCTTGTCAAGATGCAGTTACTTGCCAAATCCCTAATTTTTGCCTAGATTGCCCCAGTGTGAGGTGATCAATCTAGCGGGATACAAATTCTCTTCTTTTTTTTCAATGTCTCTAACTTTTGCCCGGATCGCCCTTTCGGGTTTTCAATCCACCGAGACGCTCCTTTTTGCCTAATTCGCCCTTTGGGGTGTTCGACTTAGCGAGCTGTTTTGCTTTTTTGTTTTTTTTTCTTAGGCGAAGTATTTCTTGATTGCATCGGAATTCACAGGACGAGTGAACTTCTCCATCCATTGTTGTAAGTGTCAAAACATTGCCTGAAAAGGCTCTCTTGACAACATATGGACATTCATAGCTTGGAGGTTCACTTGCCCCTGGAATCGGGCACGAAAGACAAGACTTTCTTGAGCACAGGGTCACCTTCTCGGAACACACGAGGCTTGTCCTTCTTATCGAATGCTTTCTTCATTCTCTGCTGATATAACTGACCATGACACATGGCAGTTGATCTCTTCTTTTCGATCGAATTCAGCATCAGTCAACTTGGGACTTTGAGGGTGTTATTTCTCTTTTGTTTTTTCTTTCTTTTTCTTTCTTTTGATTTCTTTTGATTTCTTTTGATTTTGATTTGATTTTTTTTATTTTGCACCCTCTTCTTTTTTTGTGCTTTTTTTTTATTGATGCCCCAGTTGGCTGTTCTGCTAATTCTCGAGATGCAGCTGAGTGATCTTCTTTTCTTGCTCAAGAAGTCGGGAAATCTCGTCAGGAATCCCTTCAACATCATCTTCTTCCGCTTCGAATACAGGGAATTCAAAATTGGGAGATGACGTCTGATCACTATGTTCAATGGGTTTGAGAAACAACCTGCATAAAGATTTTGATATGAAAAGCTCTTTGAAAATCGAACAAGACAATCGTTATGCAGATGAAAAGATTGCTTTTATTCTTGTTTTTTTTTAGGGTTTTTTGTGATCACCAATTTCATGCAAAAAGCGAAAAGGGAAAACAATTGGAAAAACAAA
Source organism: Lathyrus oleraceus (assembly GCF_024323335.1). Lineage (NCBI taxonomy): Eukaryota > Viridiplantae > Streptophyta > Magnoliopsida > Fabales > Fabaceae > Lathyrus > Lathyrus oleraceus. Next base: position 420,122,709 of record NC_066580.1, on the reverse strand, counting down.
TGTTTTAACATGAATTTATTTGAATGAAAATATCATTGCACAAAATGTTGCCAACAATGTCATCACTTCTCCTTTTGGCATGGGAGAAGGGTTTTTAAACAAAGTGATTATTATTCTGACTTATGAACAACTGTAGGAAAGCCCACAGTGACCCAATTGTGATAGATCCCACCGGGGATGACAACTGTCAGTATCTCTTGCATCAGCAGCTTCTGTTTTCTGAACAACCCTTCTGAAGAAAAAGTCGGCGCCAGCCCAGGACTTGTTATCTTCAGGCTTGATTGTCACGGGGACCCAAATCTTCAAAGTTCAGAATACCTGACCTCACGAGGTCTTGAACCTTCATCTTCAGCTGGAAACAACTATCCACATCATGACCAGGAGCACCCGAATGATACACACAATGCTGTTCAGGCCTATACCACCACCGAGGGTTGACGGGTATGGGCGGCGGGTCTCTGGGAGTAATCAAGTTCCGCTCTAACAGAGAGGGATACAGTTCTGTGTATGACATAGGGATCGGATCAAAGATGATCTTCTTCCTCTCATTACTAGTACCGGCTTGATTATCGTTGGGAGGCTGGGAAGCCTGCTGCTGAGGACGATGTTGTGGAGTCTGATACTGCTGAGTTGATCCTCTCTGCTGTTGTTGAGTAGCTGGAATAGTCACAGCGGCAGCTTGACGATATTGTCCTCTGTTTGCACTCCTTCGATGGTGCACATCATTTGTTTCACTTTCTCCCCTTTTGGGTGCCCCAGAGGATGGCTTATTAGAACCGGAAGAACTTGAAGAGCCAGGATGGCGAACCGGAGCGCGGGTTGCTCTGACATTAACAGTCTCTGCAGCAAGAGGTTGTTCACTGATTCTGATCCCCTTCAATTCATCGCCCACAGCATGATCATTGACGAGAATAGTGACAGCAACATTCTCATGAACGGGTACACCCACTGGTGAAGCACGGTGGACTGGTGGAATCATGGCTTCCAGTCTCTAGGCTAAGGCACGCAGCTCCTCTTGCCCCTGAACAACTCCTTGCATCGTTGTCATGAACTGGGCCATGTTTGCCCTCATCTCAGCCAACTCTGCTTGAACCTGATCCATAATCTTCTGATGATTGAGTCTGGTTGAGTAACGATGCGGTCGGCGGTCAGCAATCCTCTCTCAGTCAAGAACCGAAGTGAGAAGTCTCTCCAAACATGTCTGTAATGCAAGGATGCTATGTGCATGATATGCATGATATGGGTATTATTTTGTCATGAATGATCCTGATAAAGGATATGCGTATGCGAGTTAACTTTTTCTGTTTTTTCATGCATTATTATATTTTTTTGGAAAATAAACATGCTATGATGCAAATGATGGAGCCAAGACTGGCAGGCTGTGCATCTCAGCACACCGGATCGGAGCTTTGGCTTTAACTCTGATCACAAACATCTGAAACCCAAAGTCAATCTGATCAACTGGCATCTGAAAACAATCTGAGGAACCAAGTCACCATAAATCCGACTTGGGGAGTTCCGAAATAAACGAAACTGGAGATTACATCACTATCATCACAGGAACATCCACTGAACGGATGACAGCCAGCTCCTCTGAACAGGTACTCTCAAATTCAACCCGGGGATCCGAAATAAACGGAACCCGCTGATAAACCACGGACAGAACTCCGGCGTCCCAAAAATAAATGTCCATAATTCATAGTCACCGTCAGTACCGAGAGTCACCAATTGTACCTGTAATAATGATCAACCCTTCCCCACTCACAGGTGTAGTCTAGGCCAGGGTAAGGTCGAGAGAAACGCAGCATAAATAACCTTTCACAGAATATCATCCTGTGCACACCCGATATATGCACCGATAATATCCCACCAGGGTCTGAACTGCTCGTGATATCAATGTTCCGCTAAGTGGCGTACACCACCCGCTTCCCATGAATCACTCTATTCCTAGGTTTCCTAGATTTCACTCATAGCCTGGGTATTGGGCCTTTTACCTCAAGTAACTCCCACCCCAAACAGAGAAACACAGCACAGCCAGCAAATGAATATGAATGAATGCAAACATTAATGCAAACAATAAATGCAAACAATAAATGCACATATATACAATGAATGCAATAAACAACACAGCAAAAGCAACCAAAACCCTAACCTAGAGAGCGCTAGGAGAGACTCGCTCAGGGAAGATGGACCAGCAGAGGTCAACTTCTCTAATTCCCCAGCAGAGTCGCCAGCTGTCGCATTACGCGAAAAAACCGGCGGGAAACAAGAACAACAGAGCCGCCACCGTGCGTTATTTATCCCAAAAAGAGGGAAAGGAAACGCTCAGAGTAAACCTGGGAAAAGACATGGTCTCGCGACCAAAGAGAATGGGATCGGGAGTCGGTTATGCGAAGGGAAGGTATTAGCACCCATACGCATCCGTCGTACTCGACGGGATCCACGCACAATAGGAAGGAAAAAATGGTTGCTAAAACACTGCTCACACACACACACACACTGGCTGAAAGAGACACAAGAAAACAAACAAGACTGAAACTGACTCGGCAAGATGTCGCATCCTGGGCCTACTTAGTCTATCAGGCATAGACATCAGAGTCGAAGTAATTCGGACCGGGGAAACGACACATGCTCGCTAGGATATCGCATCCTATGCATACGTATCTCCTTGGACGAAGGAGAATCAGAGCATTCGTAGCTCGGCTGACACGCACACAAACAAACACTGGCAAAGGCAAACATGGAGCCTGAATGCCAATCACTGGACTTACATCAGCATCCGAACCAAAACACACACAAGGGTGGACATGGAGCCTGAATGCCAATCACTGGGCTTACATCAGCATCCGAACCAAAACACACGCAAGGAGGCAAACGCGGAGCCCGACTGCCAATCGCTGGACTTACGGCAGCATCCGAATCAAAACACTGAAACCCGAATGCCACTCGATGGACTTACATCAGCTTCCAAGCACACAACAACACACACAGAAGGGTTGAAGACAAAAGGTGGAAAAAGAAAAAGGGCGCCCGGAGAGATCAGCTCATCTCCTGCCTACGTACCTCATCTGGTATGAGGATCAGGGCGACGTAGTTCCCCTACGCAGGGATAAAGGACTAGCCTAACCAGATAACAAAGGGAGACACAACACTAGGGAGACTACGACTCGAGCCTAGATGTTGTCATGCAAAATCGTCCCTAAGTTAAGGTTTCTAGCTAACTTGCACAGGAAGCAAGCCTATCCTAAACATGACTTGCACAGGAAGCAAGCCACACCTAACCTAACTTGCACAGGAAGCAAGGGTCTCGATTGCAACTAGGGCAAGAGAAAGGGGAGGTCTCAATCGCAACGAGGGCGAGAGAAAAGAATTAGTGTTAGTTGTTAGTCAAACTCGACAATACATCGCATCTCGTGCCTACGTATCTCATCTGGACATGAGAATCAGAGTTGCCGTAGTTCGGCCAAACTGTTCCCGTTGGTTTGTGTTTTTTAAGTGGACAACGTCACTGCGCAATCTACCTGATGCTCGACCTTTGGAGACTTACTCACCTGTAGTAGAAGGAGTTAACGTATCCTTAAGAGGGGATAATGTTTGTTTGTGTTTTAGGAAAGCTCAAGCAAGAAAGGAAGTCCTATACGAAGGAACCGTGCTACCTTAATTGACATGCAAACGAGACTACGCGGAGTCTAGCAAACCTAGGGGATACAATCACACCACACAAGCACATACAGCATGAAATAAACACACCAACAAGGGGCTCAAACATCAAGGCTAGGTTTTAGTTGAGGGGTCATATCAACCTCAACAAACAAACCACTGGAACTGGGTAATGTTAGCTCTTAACCTTGCCATTGAGGGGCTAAGGTGAAGCAGATGAAAGGTGAGTGAAGATAGGACTTCACAGCTCTTATCCCTGGTCAGGGAGAGCTCAAGACAAGAATGTGTGGGTTCAGAAAGTGGGAACCCTTCTACACATTTGATACTGACTCAACTGTACAATTGTACAAGATCTTGGGTTTGTATCTGCAATGCATCAACACAGTGGTGTGAGCAAAGCAGATGACACACAGAATAGCAGGGAATAGGTTGCATATCCCTTGGGTTCTGCCAATTGCCTCTTCACTTAGGAGGTCTTTGAATATGTACAGGGACAAATTGTAAACATACACAAACATTGCCTCTTAAGGAGGACTTCAGACAGTTGCCTGGCCAAGTAACAGGCCAGGTCTTCCAGACTACATGAAGATCAGAAATATACCTCAATGCAAATTGCTTAATAAGCAAAGCAAAGCAAAAGTTCACAAAGGAACTGAGCAACTAAAAGCACCTGAAATAGTCAAGCAGACATTAGTATACAACTTCAAAACAAAGCAAAAGGAGACAGACATCAACAGTTAATCATAAGCAAGTGAATGTGCAAGGCACAAAGCTCAAGGCACGTGAGCCAAGCAACCTACAAAACAAAACATGTTAGTCATGGTATTCAAGCAAGTTCAATCAAAAAGAATTGGTCTCATTGGTCATTTGTTGATCAACCTGAAAAAATGAACTCAACTGTGAGTAATAGGACCACTAGGGCAAGCCTAGGGTCAAAAGGGAATGAAAAAGTTCAAACAGCAAGTGGCAAGCATCCAAAATCATGTTCAAACAATCAAGAAACAATCCCAATTGGATTCATATTCATATCAATCACCATCATCATTTCATGAACAATTTAAGTCAAAGTATAGCAAACAGAAGCTCATAGGAGTCAACAGAAAGACTTGCATCAAAAGCAAACTCAAACATTTCCAAAAATCACCAAATAAATCATGATCAATCATAACACATATCATGGTAAGCATGTCAAATTTCACCTCATTTGGACAAGTGGAAGGCAGTCAATGAAAATCAGAAAGTCAAAGCAATTTTGAACATGTTCAAAGAAGTCAACCAAACATGCATCAACTTAGAAAAATCATAAACCAGAGATGGCATAAGATAAATGAATGGGACTAAAACCATGGCAAAGCTTAAGGTGTCTAGTAATCTCATGTAAAATTTCATGTCCATCTAATAAAGTATGAGCATTTCACAAAACAAATGGGCACATGCATCACATAAGGTCAACATTTTGGTCAAACAGGGGAGAAAATCTCAAACAAATGGAAAATGCCATAAACAAATCCACAAAAAATCATATGCAAACTAGACATATTCAAGCTCAATCATACAAAAAATCAATCCATTTGGAGGTAAATAGGCATGGCTATAAAAATCAACAAGTTGCACATCAATGGTGTGACACAAATTGTCACACCCTACTTCAAAAATTCATAACTCACAATCCAAATAAGATAAATTCATGATCTTTACACAAAAATCACCATAGAGAGGTCTAGTTTGTGCACAAAAAATTCCAAAGTCAAAGGATAAAGCATGACTATTTCACAAATGATTTGGTGGAATGTGCAAAATGTGGATACATGTTACAAACCCTAATGCCAAATAAAATCCATTCATCAAAAAAAATCTGGAAAAAATATGACAATTAAGTAGAGATCATGATGAAGAGGATGCAAAAAATCCCATGAATTTTGGATAAAGTATGCTTGACTTATGATTTTTCAAAGTTAGAGATCAAAAATGAAATTAAAATGAAAAGAAATAACATAATTCAATGAGTCATGTGCCACGAATGGCATTTTTGTAAATATCCAAGCCACTTAACAAAACTCAGTCGTTTTGGACGCTGGAATGAAATATTTTCATTGGCTCATGGATGAATAGTGGCATGCACGCACGTGGGAAAGGAAATTCTGGGCAATGCAAACAGAAACTAGGGTTTATGAATGTACAGTATGCATCTTCATCATCCCCAAATTCGATGAACAAATTTTTTTTCCAGAAATCAAAGTTAAGTACACCAAAATGATCAGCAAGCTACATACATACATAATCCAACATCAATTTTCACTAAAACTCACTACAAGTCCTGAATCGAGCAAAAATACATTTCATCTTCAAACTTAAAAACAACATATCTTCAGAAATAATCAACCATTTTCAATCATTCAAAGCTCAGTGTGATCAGGGCAAGGATATCTACACATGGCATAGCATGAATTAGAGAAAAAAGGAAATCGAATCCTTACTTGATTTTGAAGAAATGAATGAAACAGTGGTTGTTTTGTGATGCAAGCTTGAAACAGATGTCCTATAACCCTCCAAATGATGAATGATGAAGATGGTTTGGCTTGAAACCACTTGAAATAGCTTTAACCAAGCTTTGCCATTGATGGAGCTTGAAGAAGACAGTCGAGCAAATGGCTTTCCAGCTGTGAAATGATGGTGGAAACAAGCTCAAAATGATGAATGGATGTTGTATTAAGCCAGGCAATGTTCAGTTCTTTGACAATATTTGACAGATTTTGAAAATGGTAAGAGATGAGATTTTGAGAGAGTGAGAGAATTCTGTTCTTTCTGTGGCTGCTAGGGTTGCACAATGATCAGAAAATGAGTTTACATTTGCTGTTTAAGGTTGGATTAGTGAGAGCTAAGCATAATTGAGTTTAATGAGTCAAATTGCTAATTGGCCATTTTGGTTCTTATGGTGAGGTGTGATGGTTAGTGCACGAATTGGGCTTTGTAGCATGACCAAAACATGATTTCAGAACTTATTCAATTGGTAAAAATGGCTGTAAGTGGTTAATTCAAGATTTCACTTTTGCACCACACTTGAAAATAAATCATGATAGTGAAAAAATGCCATTTTGATCCATAGGGTTTTGGTACATGAAGGTCACATTTTTGGAAAGAGGAGGTTAAATATGACTTGTTGGAAAAAACCTCACCAAATTTGGCCAAATGGTTTGAGAGATATGGCCTTTTGAAGTTCAAGAATTTTTGAAAATGAATTGATCATATCTTGCCAACCATACATGGGAATTGAGAGTTCTTGGGCTTTTTGGAAATTGGAGAACAAGATCTTCAACTTTCATGTTGGGCAAAAATTCATTTGAAGCTTGTATCATGATGTAAGTTTAGGATCAAGAAGTTTCCATTTTTGGCAAATTCCAATTACAAGTCAAGTTTCTATTTTTGGAAATTTCTTATCTGGCTTCAAATTCTTCCATGATGATGTTTAATATGATATATGAGGCCTATTTGGACATGAATGAGCTCTCTCAAACCAAATCCAACCATCAAAACCACTGATCAAATGCACAGTTGACCAACAATTGATTTTTTAGGGTTTCTGATGGACTGTGCATTGACTGGAGACTTCTGAGCATCCAATCCTTGACCAAAACACTTCAAATGGATCCCCAAGTCATGTGAACATGTTGGACCAACCCTAGGGCCTTGGCTCAATGAAAAATTGTACTTGCTTGATTGATTGACTGATCTCCTGATCAATTTGACCTAATTCTCCTGATGATCTTGCACTTGAGGCAAAAGGACAATGCAATGCTATGCGGTGGACCATGTTATGTTATGACCTAATATGAGAATGTATGTACAATGATAGGTGCTACACCTAGGACACTTTGGGTGCTAACACCTTCCCTCTGTGTAACCAACCCCCTTACTTGTAATCTCTGACATTTTATTAGTTTTGATTTGAAAACTTCTTACTTTTGGATTTTGTTCGTACTTTTCCCTTTTCCTTTGGAAACAATAAAAGCGCGGTGGAGACTCTTGTTATTTGATCTCTAGCTTGTCAATAGCCTGATGATCATGAATTTACCGTTACAGAAATTAAGTGGCGACTCTGTTGGGGAGTAGTCTCTAGTGGGCATAGCCTACTTTTGTGTGTATATATTTGTATATATGTGATGTTTGTATATAGGTATGTGTGGTATAATTTGCTTGTTGTGCTTGGTGATCTCTGAGTGGTGAGATAAGTTCTAACCCGAACTTGAGTGCAATTAAGATAGGAGGATGGTATAGTCATGTTCGACTTGTGTGGTGTAGTCCTTAACAAGTTGGCTTGAGATCCATCTGCTGATCAGTGGAGACTCCTTTTGATTTGGAAATGTCACACAAGTATTTGTGGTTAGGCATTACTATCTCTAATTGGGTCCGAGAAGCTTAGGACCTTGGAACATTTAACCCATCTTAGCCTATTTAGGACATAGTGCGGAAACTGTTCAAGTGTAGACTTGATAACAGTTGTTACACGATACTACACTCAGACGAGTTTCTCTTGAGAATATTATGGGTCGATGAGTCAGTCATCTTAACCTATAATATCCGATAGATGGAATTAAGACTCTGGGAACTTTTTAGAACATGATCTACAGGTTTTTACCCTTAGTTCACTCCTTTGGGATGGTTCTTACCCAGACTCTGTAAGACCCTAATTTTGACCCTAAGATCCCTCATGGCATCATAACATTTGCATTGGCATTGCCTCAAGGATCATAAGCATCTTGGCTTCTTACCTTGGGATGGGACCTTTTGTGAGTGATTTGAGATCACCAAGCATACTTGAATTGTATATCATTGCTTTTCTCATTTTTTGTTTCACTAACCAAAAGCACAAAAATATGTCACTAACATCTCTTGTGTGTAGCTTGAGCAGTCACAAGGTCTAAAGCTTCTAAGAGATCCTATATGCTTTGATATGGTCAAGAGAAGATAAAAGCAAGCATGGCTATGGTTCACAAATATCTCATCCATAAAATATGCCTCCCAAGAATCTCAATTCATCATTTTGATCAAAGCAAATCAAAGGGCTTGAGGCTTGTTTCCCAAGGAAACCCTAATTCATCTGTTCATCAACTGTGTCTTGCTCATGAAGCAACCTCAACCCATGGTCAAATACAATCAAGGTAAGTTCTTTAATTCATCATTTCATGCATATTTGAACTTATTTGAGTGTCCTCAATCATCAATTCATCAAGATATGAGTTTTGGACTTGAGAAGTTGATCAGTCAATTCATCTAACTATTTTGAAATACACTAAGACCTAACTTTTTATGTGTTTGTCAAATGGAGATGACCCCAAGAGAAACAATTTTATTCAGGACCATATGAACAACTTTCATTTTTATCAAAAATTTATTTGAAGCTTGGAAGGTCATCATCCATTCCAAAACATTATAGGTCATTTTGACTGAAACCCTAATTTTGGGTCAACTTCCCAAGAACATAACTCATTCATTTTTCATGATTTGGAAGTGATACCAAGTGCATTGGAAATCTTAAGATGTCTAATTCAAATGTTATGTTGAGCAAAATTGCAAAATCTCAAAAGAAGTACATGTGATAATGCAAAACATTATAGGTGACTTTGGACCAAATGCATTGAAATGTGAAAAAGTCCAACTTCAAATGCTCATAACTTCTTCATTAAAAATCCAAATGATGCAAAATGTAAGTCCAAATTGAGTGCCTTGAAAAGATCTACAACTTTCATGTTGAAGATTTTGTCATTTGGAGCTTGCATAATTGAAACAGAAGGGCTTAAACGTTGGCCAATTTTGAAAATTTTACATGTGCATGTTTTGCACCCTACACTTCAAGCTCAATTTTCATTAATTTCCAAGGCATAAATGGAGTTTTGATCAACATGACATTTGTTCCTTATGCAATAAGCTTTCCAACCATTATTCATAAGGTTGCATTTTAATTTTGGACATGGCATTTTCGAAGGCTTCAATGAAATAGTGTATTTTGTGAAAATCATTTCAATTGCCATGCATGAGCTCATTACATTACTTCTGCACGTACATTCCACCTAATTGTGATATAAGCTTGCCATTCCAATCAGAATTGGGCCCTCCATTCCCCTGTACAGGCCCATGCATGGAGGCCCTCTTCATGCATGCACACACTTTGTTCATACATTGCCTTGCCAATTGCTATAAATAGGAGTGCTTGGCCTCTCATTTCTTCAACCTTAAGGCACCCCAATTGCTGCTGAACTCGAAACTCAACCCTCACCAAAGGAACTTTCTCTTTCTTTTAAAAATTTCAGATCTGAATTTCAATTGCATTGATTGATTTTCTAGATCTATAAGTTCCTAAACCTTCTCTACTTTATCCACAGTGCTAACAAATTGCAAAAGAATCCAAAGATCTTGACTCAAATCCTTGCAATTCAAAGGTTTTCTTCAACTGTATTTTGCTTCGAACCAGCTTGTATATTGATCTATTTGCTTTGTTCTTGCGTGATCTGAAGTCCTCTGCATAGAGACAACATTGCTATGCTTTCAATTTTTGAAAATCATTAAGTTCACTTGAACACCACAAAATTTCCACCTCTGATTTCTCTCAATCTAGAGATCTAGAGTGGAATTGAGTGGCACAGGCATGATGTACATCACCCCAACTTTCGAATGGTACCTGGATCGTGCATTTTGGTTGATGTTTTAATTTCTGCAAATTCTGGTTTGGCCAGAAGTTGGCCGGAGAAGATGGTGGCGCTGGTCACCGTCTGGTCTCCAGATTGAACCACAGCCGTGCATTTCTTTTTCCAGATTTGCTAATGGCCATTCAATGTTATGACTCAATTAAAGGTTGCGTGTGATGCATTGACTCACATGTTTGGTGGGCGCGCGCTCAGGAGCCATGTGATGTGCCAGCTCAATAATTGAGCTGAGATCCAATGGCTCACGCTTTTCTCATTTTCTAATTTCTGATTTTATTTTCTTTTATTTCTTTTAATTCCATTTTACTTCTGAAATTCATATCTCTCTCATTATTGGTCCAAAAAATGTGAGACCAATTGCATTATTTCTCTTTTAATTTCTAGTTTCTAAAAATGATTTTTAATATTTTTTATTTTATCATTTGATATTTTTCATGAATTTTCTCTTTTCTGGTTATTTTGAATTCATTTTAAATAGTTTTTGATATTAAAAAAATACAAAAATATTTTTCCAACCTCTTTGAATGATGATAGATCTATGAAAAATATTCTCATTGTAACACCTCAAAATTTGTCCTCCTCTTCTTAGGACTAGTTTGACACATTGCATTTCATATTTTAGAGCATTAGGCATTGCATTTTTGCATATCATCTGAAAATAAGAAGACCATCCTCCAAAGTCTTTTTAGAAGATGGCAAGTTGCATGATTCAAGCCTGAGGGTTTCTGTGAATGGATAATCAACCATCTGAGGGTTTGCACTTCAATTAGGGTTTCCTAATCCTTCAAAGGTCTTGAGCATTATCTTGTTTGCAAGGATATATTGCCATCATCATGGTTCTATCATCTTCAAGGGCTTCATTGTTCATTATCAAGTTCCTTTGGATTAGGGTTTTGACCTCTGGTCAACCCTAATCAATGACATTCTTTCAACCAGGGCTTCTCAAAGAAATAAGGTATTTGCTGAAGAAGAGGATCACATGATCATTATATTGGGCTTATATGAGCTAGGGTTTCATTTCTGAGCCATTTCCCCAAGTGGTGGAGGTTCAAGCTGATCAGGGCATGTCAAGGTCATCTGAGGACCACCAAAAGTCAACTGTGCAAAAGCTGAGGGCTATGAGGTGGGGAAATGAATTTAAACACCTCAATCATGTTCAAAAGAGGTCCATTTGTCATTTCAAACATCTATCTTGAAGATTTTGAAGTCATGACAAAAGTTTCCAAAAATGGAAAGTGACCTGTAATTTCAAGTTTCCAAATATGGCAAGTTTCTGGTTCACATTCAACTTGATTTATCAACATCAAAGAAGTTTGAAATGGACTTTTGGTGAACATGAAAGTTGAAGATCTTTCTCTCCCCTTTTCAAAGAGTACTATTTCATGATCATCTGATGATTGGTTGGGAAGTTATGGCCAAATGATCACAAAGTGTACATGGAATTTCAAAGTGGCATAACTTTTGATTCAAAACTCCAAATTGGTCCATCCTTTTTGCAAAATGCTTGTCATGACCAATACTTTTCAAATCAACCCTTTCCTTGCATGGAAGAAGTTCATATGATCATTTGTTCACACATATGCATAATGGAGGGAAATTTCATAATTCAAATTTGGTTGATGCTACAAACAAAATACCACTTCCATGATATTTATTAGTTGGTTTTAAGTGAAGTTGAAGCATAACATGGTATTGTTCACGTGTGGATTAGCCATGCAAGCTCATTTTTGCATTTTTGCATTTTTCTTCACATTTCACTAATCATGTTTAACCATTGCCTAATTCTAATTTCAGCATCATTAGTGAACCATATAAAAGCCAAACCCTAACTGTTTTTGCTGATAACAAAATTTGAGATCTAGAATTTTCCATTTTCCCTCCAATTTTCTCTCTCTTCAATTTTCATTTTTCTTCACATAATTCTTCAATCTCTTTGCATATTCTTGATTATGGAGTGATTCTGAGCAAGATTCAACCATTGGATTGGACAATTGAGCTGGTGTTGGAGCAGTTCATGTACATGAACATGTTGATGGAAGTTTGAAATTGAGCAAGATCTAAGAGGATTCAAGTGTTTCTTTGTGCATAAAGCTTCAAGATACAAGCATAGGAAGAGATCTAGAGAGTTTGGAAGCCTGAGGACACGAATTCATCAACTGCCATTTCCAAGTAGGTGAAATTCGACCATCTCCTTTTGCTTTTTTCTTGCCATGAATATGTAGATCTTGTAATGTTGAGCATGCTGATAGTTTTAGATCTTGATTTGGCTGAGAAATGAACACGTATGGTTGATTTAAAGTTTTGCACATGATAATGTTTCCCTTCGATCCGTGCGTGTTAATGAGATTTAGGTTGAATGAACATGATATTCGAACTCTACGTTGCAAGACCTTTCGTTTGGTATAAGATTCATCAATTTATGGAATTTTTTGCATGAAGGTCACCGGATTTCAACCGGAGAAGACGACCGGAAACACTGTTCCGGCCGTCTGGTTCAGTCCCTAGGGTTTCACTCAAACGCTGCATTTTGGCATTGGAGCGCTTCTTGACCTAGCGCGCATGAGTTCGATCCTGGCGCATGTTTTCTGGATTTATTTGTTTGAATATCCTCATTATCCTTTAGCGCGCGTGTTCGAGACTTGGCTTGTGCATTCTTTCTGATTTTTAATTGGATATTCTCATTGACTGTGGATGCGTGGGTTCGAACCTGACTTTGTGCACATGCTGAGTTAATTCAAACTTCCATTTTCCCTCTCATTTTCCTATTATTTCATATTATTTTTGTTCAACTTTAAAAAATCATTAAAAATTGAAAAATGATCCAATTTCACTCCAGTTTTTTTTCACATGCTTGTTTTAATGTCTAGTTTTTTTATAGAATTTATTTCATGATTTGTTGATTGCTGGATTTTTAATTGTGTTTTTTTGATTGAAGCATATTCCAAATTGACATGTTACATTCATTGCTTTGTGAAATGCTCATCTTTAATCCAATTGATCTGAAATTTGGTGTGCTTGATCCTCACATGTGATATGATTTTTGAGCTTTGGTTTGGGATTTTTATCATATGCTATCACTGTTTTGGACACATGAAGATATGTTGTGACAATTTGTGTCACATTTTGGATGTAGCATTTGTGCATTTTTGTTCACCTATCATTTGAGCTCTTCTGGATCTAATTTTTTGCACATTGCTTATTCGTGACATGAGTAGCTTGCATAAAAAATTTCAATGTCATTGCTTGTGTTTCTGTTTTGATTTGGATTTTCTAAGTTGGATGTCTAATTTGTGCACATTGTTTGCCTTTGCTTTACATTGATCATTTGATGCCTTTGCCTTATGAATTGATCTTGGTCCTTTTGAGGATATCTTATGACATGATTGAATGTGCATTATGCAAAAGATTGAATTTTGTTTTGATCATTTGGTTTGGTTTTGAACCTAGTCTTTGCACTAGTGTTTTTGTACATAACTAATTGTGCTTTGTGTTTCAGGTTTGGACATTAACCTTGATGGTTGGATTTGCTCTCACTTTGTGAGATGCAAATACCTTTTGAGCACTAACCCTTGCTGTTTTGTAGGTCAATCGATGTGATGAACTCATTTGAGTGCTTGCATTTGTGCCTTGCATTGAGTTATAAATATTGGAAAGTTCCACTGTTTGTATGTTTGTTTTCTGATTGAGATATTAACTGTTTAAGCTTTTGTACAGGTACATTAGTTGCTTGCTAGCTTTGCTTTTGCTTAAGTTTTTGAGTGTGGTTGATACACCACTGAGGTAGTTTAGCCTTCTTACTCCATGTAGTCTAGAAGTCCTGTCACCTTTTTGGCAGGCATTTTGGTTGAAGTCCTCCTTAAGAGGCTCTAATTGTGTTTGTTTACATTTGTGCCAAAGACCTCCAAGTGAGGCATATTACTTGATAAGTCCTCCTAAGTGAAGAGGCAATTGACAGATAGAAGGGATTAGCAATCAATCCCCTGTTATTCAGTGAGTCATTCTTTATGCTCGCACTACGTGCTGATGCTCTAGAACGTGTACCCAAGATCTTTGTATAGAGTCAGTCAAGTGGAATAGGGTCCCTCTTTCTGGATCCCCACACTTTCTTTGATATTGAGCTCACCCAGGCCAGGGTTAAGAGCATGAGGTCTCATCCTCATTACCATCTTTGATCAGCTTCACCCTAACTCTCAATGTTAGTGGTTAAGAGCTTCAGCATACCCCTACAGTTTTGGCTTGTTTGTCGAGGTTGATATGACCCCTCTTGACTAAAGCCCAACCATTTGCCTGAGCCTCTTGTTTGTATATAGAGTGTGATGCTGGTTCAATTGTGTTGATGTTTATTTGCTGTTTGAACTGACTTGCTTCCTGTGTGAGTTAGGTTCTGATTAGAGACCTCCACTTAGGGATTATCGTTTGCATGACAACTATTAGGCTCAAGTCAGTCTCCCTATTAGTTTGTTGTTTCCCTGGTCTCTGGTTAGGAGAGAGTTGTATCCCTGTTAAGGGGAACTACGTCGCCCTGATTCTCATACCAGATGAGATACGTAGGCAGGAGATCAAGCGAGATCTCTCCGGGCACCCTTTTTCTTTTAACCTTTTTGTTTCTTTTGACGTCTCAGTGTCTCTTTGTGTTTGTGTGACAACTATTAGGCTCGAGTTCCAGACTCCCTATTAGCTTGTCAATCTGATAACCTTTTTCTTTGGTGTTCGCTGGTTATCGTGTGCTATCTGTTTGGAGTCGGATATAAGTCCATGTATTGGCATTTTGTTTCCTTGTTTTGGGTTTGTTTGGAGTCGGATGTAAGTCCATGTATTGGCATTCTGTTTCCTTTGTTATTGTTTGGAGTTGGATGTAAGTCCATGTATTGGCATTCTGTTTCCTTGTTTGTGTTGTTTGTTTGGAGTCGGATATAAGCCCATGTATTGGCATTCTGTTTCCTTTTAAGTGTTTCTTTTGACGTCTCAACATCCCGTTTTAGTGTTTGTTTCGGCGTGCGTTAGCCGAGCTACGGGTGCTCTGATTCTTTCTCTGGATAGAGAAGATACGTTGGCATAGGATGTGATATCCTAGCGAGCATGTTCCCCATTTCCCCGAACTACGTTGACTCTGATGTTTGTTTCTGACAAACTACGTAGGCCCAGGATGCGACATCCTGCCGAGTCCCCTTCCTCCATTTTCCTTTGCCTGTTTTACTATTCCAGTGTGTGCATTTCTTTGAGCAGTTTATTAGCAACCTTTTCCTATTCTTTTGAGCGTGGATCCCGTCGAGTACGACGGACGTGAGGGGTGCTAATACCTTCCCCTTGCGTAATCGACTCCCGTACCTTGCAATCTCTGGTCGTAAGACCGTTCATTTTCCCTTTCTTAGGTTAGTCCTGCGCTTCCTTTCCATCATAGGATGAATAACGTCGGTGGCGGCTCTGTAAACTTATTTTTTTTTCCGCCGGTTGTTTTTCGCGTTGCGACAGCTGGCGACTCTGCTGGGGACTTAAGTTGACCTCTTGCTGGTCCATCTTCCCTAAGCGAGTCAATCCTAGCGCTCTTTAGGGTAGTTTTGGTTGCTTTTATTGCTCTATTTATTGCATTTATGATTATTATATTGTGATTGTATATATGTGCATATATGTTTGCATGCATCATATTATTACTGTGCTGGATTCTGGACAGGTGTGGTTCCTATGATTTGGGGTGGGTGTTCTGAGTGGGGCTAAAACCCAGGCCCGAGTATACACCTAGGATTAGCGTGGTCTCACGTTCCTCACATGTTGGTTGGGCATGTTGTTGTGACGTGACATACCACAAGCCGGACGAGGTTCTTTTGAGAGAGCTTTTCCATTGTAGAGTTTCCACTATGGTTGGGTTACCTCTTCTGAGCTGTTGACTTCGGTGACCTTTCTTTCCCGGATCTTTGGTTTAGATGATCTTATGAGAGCTGCAACGGCACACCCGAAAGGGCAAACCCGTTGAGTATCTTGTCCGATTGTCAAGACCGATTATCCGCCTTAGGATGACCTTATAGAATTCACATGTGAGGGGAGGGTTTGATTCCTACAGATACAGGTTTTGTTGGTGACTCTGTGATGGTGACTTTGGTTCAGTCGGATTTATGAATATTCATTTCTGAGACGCCAGAGTTCTGTCTGTGGTATTTATCAGCGGGTTCCGTTTATTTCGGATCCCCGGGTTGAATTTGGGGTTGCTTATCCAGATGGTCAGTGATTTACCTGTGGTGATGGTGATATATCCTCAGGTTCCGTTTATTTCGGAACCCCGAGTTGGATTTGTGGTTACTCAGTCCCTCAGATGGTTGTGATCAGTCCAGAGACCGGAATGTCCGTACAGTTGATGTTCAGATGACTTGGAGGGCGGCACTGTAACTTGCGTTCATGCATCAACATCATTCCCATTTTGCATTCATCTGCATTTAACTCATGTCTATCCATACTCAGGGTACATTCTCGATTGAGATTCTGGTTAAGAGACATCCTGATGTCAGAATGTTATTGTCAAATTATTATCCATCTCGATGAAGCCAGAATCAAAGGACAAAATGTTCCTCATACTGATAGATATTGCATTCATGCGTGAGTCATATAACCTGTCTTCTGTTTTGCAGGTGTCAGTTTCTAACGTGTTTGATTGACTGAGGAATCATTGCTTGCGCACGCCGAGTCATTCCTCTGCACGTAGCTCGTCCGCACAGATACCCTACCAGGCGCAACAAATCCAAACTGATGGATCCACCCAACGCTGAAATTCTCGAGCTGAAAAAGAAGATGGGAGAGTTGATCAACGTCATGCAAGGGTTCGCCTTGGAGCAAAAGGCACTTGTTGAGAAGGTGGAAAAGCTTGAGCGAGCTTCGGCTGCCAATAGTGGCAATAATCAAGAGGGTGTTTCCAATAATGGTCTTGGTGGTTCTAGGGATGGTGGTGATCCCAGAAGGAAGGCGACTACTGCTGGTGTAGTTATCAACAATGGTGGTGGTTTTGGTTTCGCTGCGGGCGGTGGGCCAGGTAATCTGAAGGACAATCAGTTTCCTCCTTTCTTTGGGGCTATGGAGGATAAAGAAGAAGATCAGTTCTCCGTGTTGAACGAGCAATTTGGTCAGTACGGTATTCAGCCACCAAACAAAGAAATTCAGGTACTGGCAGAGAAGATCAGGGCTCTGGAAAGCCATAGCTCTCCTGGGGCTATAAATATGACAAACATGGGGCTAGTTGAGGGGATTGTGATCCCGCAAAAGTTTAAAGTGCCCACATTTGATAAGTATAATGGGAGTTCTTCCCCGGAAACTCATCTCCAGGCCTTTGTCCGGAAAATATCTGCCTATACCATGGATCAGAAGCTCTGGATGTACTTCTTCCAGGACAGCTTGTCTGGTGGGTCTCTGGAGTGGTATACCAAGTTGAGATCATCGGATATCAAAAGCTGGCAGGATTTGGGAGATGCTTTCTTTAAACAGTACCAATTCAATGTTGATATGGCTCCTAGCCGTACCCAGTTGCAGGGTATGTCTCAGAAGCCAAATGAAGGGTTTAAAGAATATGCACAGAGGTGGAGAGAGTTGGCTGGCAGAGTTCAACCTCCGTTGGTAGATCGGGAGATGTCTGATCTGTTTATGGGTACCCTTCAGGGGACTTTTGCTGAAAGGATGGTGGGTTGTCCCGTCATGGGTTTTACAGATATAGTGGTGGCAGGTGAGAGAATTGAAAGCTGGCTGAAAATGGGGAAGATACAGGGAAATGCTTTGTCATCTGGATCGAAGAAGCCATTTGGGAACGGTCAGCGTAAGAAGGAAGGTGACACGAGTGCTGTGTATGCCCAAAGAGGGCATGGTAGGGATCGTTACTACCAGCATACTGTTGCGGTAACAATTCCTGCTGATAATCAACCTGCACAACAGCAACAGCAACAACCACAACAACGACAACCATTTCAGCAAAGAACACAACGGGCCGGGTATCAAGTAAGAGGGAGGATGACTGATCGTCAGTTTGATAGGCCGCCTGTGACATATGCTTTCCTGTTAAAGAAGTTGAAAGATCTGGGGTTGGTTTAGTTGAGAACATTGGCTCCATTGATACCGGATCAGAGGCCTGCAAATTATGATGAGAACGCCAAGTGCGAATTCCATTCTGGTCCCCCTGGACACAATGTTGAGAATTGTAAAGCCTTCAAGCATGTGGTTCAGGATCTGGTAGACTCCAAGGCCATTAATTTTGCACCATCGCCGAATGTTAATGCTAATCCCATGCCGACGCATGGTCAGATGGGGGTGAATGCAATTTCCGAGGATAAGAGGAAAGTTGGGGTGATGAACGTGGATCAGTTAAGAACTCCATTGGCTGAGGTCAAGGGACAATTGTTAGCAAATGGAGTTTTTCCGGGTTGTGATGATTGTTGTGCCGCTTGTACCGTTGCTCCAAATGGATGTGTGATGTTGAGGGAGACGGTTCAGAGGATGATGGACGAGGGAAGTCTCAGGTTTGAGAAAGTTGGTTTGGGGAGGGAGGATGTTTCCACCATAACCATTTATTTTGATCCTATCAACTTGTCAGCGCCGACAGATGCAGCTTCAGTTACCATCACAGTATCGGGGCCTATTCCATATTAAAACGACGATGCTGTGCCGTGGGATTATGGTGGGGAGGTATATTGCAATGGAGAGAAGCAGGAGGATCAGGTTGCAGGTGAAACCACCGTTTCAAAGGTGGATAATGCCGGACCTAGTGGTTTCACTCGCAGCGGGAGGTTATTTGCGCCTGACACATTAAGGAGTGGGGAGGCCGAAAAAGAAAAGAGAGATAAGGCCGAGGCTTTAGCCAGGGCAAGAGGTAAACAGGTGGTGAGTGAGGGTACTCCTATAGCGGCACCGGCGCCCGTTGGGTCGGAAAAAGAACTTGATGATGAAGCCGAGGAGTTTCTGAGGATCATCAAGAAGTCTGAGTATAAGCTTGTTGACCATCTGCAGCAGACTCCGTCTAAGATTTCAATCTTATCTTTGCTGCTGAGCTCAGAAGGGCATAGAGAGACTTTGTTGAAAATATTGAAGAGAGCCTATGTCCCGTAGGAGATTACGGTAAATCAGTTGGAGACAGTGGTGTCTAATGTCAATGCCAGCCATGGGTTGGGTTTCACTGATCTCGATCTTACTGTGGACGGGCGTAATCACAATAAGGAATTACACATCTCAATGGAGTGTAAAGGAGCGGTGCTTTCGCACGTTCTGGTTGATACCGGATCATCACTCAATGTGTTGCCTAAGAAGGCCCTGGCTAAGTTGGATTGTGAAGGAGTAGTGTTGAGGCCTACTGATCTGGTGGTAAGAGCATTTGATGGCTCTAAGAGGGCTGTGTTTGGGGAAGTTGAACTCCCTGTGAAGATCGGGCCCGAAGTGTTCAAGTCTGTGTTCTATGTCATGGACATTCAGCCGGCATACAGTTGCTTGTTGGGTCGGCCATGGATACACGCTGCAGGGGCAGTAACTTCGACTTTGCACCAGAAGTTAAAGTATATTTGGGACGGGCAGGTCGTAACAGTTTGTGGGGAGGAAGATATTTTTGTCAGCCACTTGTCATCGTTCAAGTATGTAGATATGGACGGTGAAATATTTGAAACACCAAGCCAGGCGTTCGAAACCGTCAAGGTGGAGAATGCCATTTTTGCTAAGGAAGAGAAAAAGCCGTCCATTTCTTCTTACAAACAGGCCACTGAGGTGGTGAAGAGAGGAGAAGCCCCAAGTTGGGGAAGGATGATAGACATCGCGGCAAAAGAAGACAGGTTTGGGGTTGGTTATCAGCCGGGCCGAGGCTCGTCTGGGCAGAGTAGAGGACGTCGTCAGTCGTTCACGTTCACCAGTGATGGAATGCTAGATCCAGATCACGTCTGTGCGGTGGGTGAAGAGATCGACAGTGACTGCGAGCTCGACTCGTGGATAAAACCGTGTGTACCAGGGATGGAGATCCAGAACTGGAAGGCCGAAAAGATTATCACTGTCACTCTACATGAAGAGTAATATTTCTGTTTTTCAATTCTGTCTGCATGAAAACCATGCGTTTTGCCCGAAACGTAATGGTTCATTGTAAAGGCCACCTCATGTGTTTCATTTTGCAATATTTGCATCATCAATAAAAAGATGTTTTTTTCACTAAAAGCGGTGTTCCCTGTTTTTCATTTATTTTTGCAGTTTAATAAAATAAATAAAAATGGCAATGTTTATTTTCATTTTTCATCCTTTTAATTTGCTTCGCTCCGGTTCTAAAAGCAATGCATGAATCAACATTCATGCAGATGCGATCATTCTCCGGATCTCATTGATAATAATCCTGTTACACCCTCATATGACTTCGACAATCCGATCTATCATGCCGAAGAAGAAGGCGAAGAAGATTTTAAACTGCCGGAAGAATTAGCCAGGTTGTTGAAGCAAGAGGAGAAGGTGATTCAACCGCACGAGGAGCAAGTCGAGATTGTTAATCTAGGCACCGAGGAGGTCAGAAAGGAAGTGAAAGTTGGGGCCGCTTTGGAGGTGAATGTCAAGAGCAGAATGATAACACTGTTGAAAGAGTATGTTGATATCTTCGCCTGGTCTTATCAGGATATGCCAGGGTTGGATACCGATATCGTTGTGCACAAGTTGCCATTGAGAGCAGATTGTCCTCCAGTGAAGCAGAAGTTGCGCAGAACTCGACCCGAGATGGCCATGAAAATTAAAGAGGAAGTACAAAAGCAATTGGATGCTGGTTTCCTAGCTGTCACTAACTATCCGCCTTGGGTCGCGAACATTGTGCCAGTGCCGAAGAAGGATGGAAAGGTGAGGATGTGTGTGGACTATCGGGATTTGAATAGAGCTAGTTCGAAAGATGATTTCCCATTACCTCACATCGATGTGTTGGTAGATAATACAACTCAATTCTCGGTGTTTTCCTTCATGGATGGCTTTTCTGGCTATAATCAAATTAAAATGTCGCCAGATGATATGGAGAAAACAACGTTCATCACACCATGGGGCACTTTTTGTTATAAGGTGATGCCATTCGGTCTCAAGAATGCCGGTGCCACGTATCAAAGAGCTATGGTGACTTTGTTTCATGATATGATTCATCATGAAATTGAATGCTATGTTGATGACATGATAGCAAAGTCCCAAACAGAAGAGGGGAATTTGATAGACTTGGCCAAATTGTTTGACCGATTGAGACAATTCAGACTGAGGTTGAATCCGAATAAGTGCACTTTCGGAGTGCGGTCCGGTAAGTTGCTGGGGTTCATTGTAAGTGAAAGAGGAATCGAGGTTGATCCTGCTAAAGTAAAAGCAACACAAAAAATGCCTGAACCGAGAACAGAAAAAGAGGTTCGTGGTTTCTTAGGTAGATTGAACTACATTTCACGGTTCATATCTCATCTAACAGCCACGTGTGAACCCATATTTAAGTTGTTGAGAAAAGATCAAACGGTCAGGTGGAGTGATGATTGCCAGGCGGCATTTGAAAAAATAAAAGAATATTTGCAGGAGCCTCCGATTCTGATGCCTCCTGTGGAGGGACGATCGTTAATTCTGTACTTGACAGTCCTCAAGGGGTCTATGGGGTGTGTACTGGGGCAGCATGACGAGTCTGGTCGAAAAGAGCATGTAATTTACTACCTTAGCAAAAAGTTTACCGACTATGAAACAAGATATTCACTGCTCGAGAAAACTTGCTGTGCTTTGGCATGGGTTGCTCGCCGACTGATACAGTATATGCTGGTTCATACCACTTTGTTGATTTCCAAGATGGATCCGATCAAGTACATATTTGAGAAGCCAGCATTAACCGGACGGGTTGCGAGATGGCAGATGATTTTGACTGAATACAATATTCAGTACACTTCGCAAAAAGCAATAAAGGGGAGTGTATTGTCTGATTACCTCGCCCAGCAACCCATTGAGGATTATCAACCGATGAAGTTTGAATTCCCTGATGAGGACATCATGTTTCTCAAATCGAAAGATTGTGAGGAATCGATCCCGGAGGAGGGGCCGAACCCTGAGTCCGAATGGATTCTGATGTTTGATGGGGCCGTTAACGTGAATGGTAGTGGAGTTGGTGCTGTTTTGGTTACGCCGAAAGGATCCCACATTCCTTTTGCCGCCCGGCTAACATTTGAGTGCACCAACAATGTGGCTGAATACGAAGCTTGTATCTTGGGGGTCGAAGAGGCGATTGATTTGCGAATCAAGAACGTTGTTATCTATGGAGATTCAACTTTGGTTGTGAACCAGGTTAACGGGAAATGGTATACGCATCAATCTCATTTAATTCCATATCGGGATTATACGAGGAGATTGTTGACGTTCTTCACCAAGGTGGAATTACACCATGTGCCGAGAGAGGAAAATCCTTTGGCAGATGCTTTGGCTACTCTGGCCACTTTGATTAAAGTGCAGTGGTGGAATCAGTTCCCTAATGTTGAGGTGGGACGGTTGGATAGACCGGCTTATGTGTTTGCTGTTGAGGCAGCGCCTGATGATGAAAAGCCGTGGTATTATGATATCAAGCGCTATCTGGAGACCCAGGAGTATCCCGAGGGAGCATCTAAATAAGACTGAAAGACTCTGAGGAGGTTGGCCATGGTGTTCTATCTGAACAAAGATGGGGTTTTGTACAAGCGGAATTTTGATTGGGTATTGCTTAGATGTGTCGATGACAAAGAAGCAAGCCAATTGATGAAAGAGGTGCACGAGGGGTCGTTTGGTACCCCTGCCAGTGGGAATGCAATGGTGAAAAAGTTGTTAAGGGCCGAATATTATTGGATGACAATGGAGGCCCAGTGTTTCAACTTCGTGCGGAAATGTCATAAATGCCAGATTTATGCTGATAAGGTGCACGTGCCTCCAAACCCATTGAGTTTGATGTCGTCCCCATGGCCGTTTGCTATGTGGGGCATTGATATGATTGGAAAGATTGAGCCTACGGCTTCGAATGGGCACCGGTTCATATTAGTGGCTATTGATTACTTCACCAAATGGGTGGAAGCTGCGTCTTATGCAAACGTCACGAAACAGGTCGTTGCCAGGTTCCTTAAAAGAGACATCATTTGCCGATATGGGGTTCCCGAGAGAATCATTACTGATAATGGTTCTAATCTCAACAACAAGATGATGGCAGAGCTGTGCCGGGAGTTCAAGATCGAGCATCACAATTCTTCTCCTTATCGTCCAAAGATGAATGGGGCGGTCGAGGCGGCTAAAAAGAATATTAAGAAGATTGTGCAGAAAATGGTCGTGACTTATAAGGATTGGCACGAGATGTTGCCGTTTGCATTGCATGGGTATCGAACCTCGGTGCGTACATCTACTAGGGCAACGCCTTTCTCGCTTGTGTATGGAATGGAAGCCGTGTTACCGGTTGAGGTCCAGATTCCGTCATTGAGAGTCCTGATGGACGTGAAATTGGAAGAAGCTGAATGGATAAGGACTCGGTATGAAGAGTTGAGCTTGATTGAGGAAAAGAGGTTGGCGGCCATTTGTCATGGGCAGTTGTACCAGCAGTGAATGAAGCGTGCTTTTGACCGAAAGGTGCGACCTCGTGTATACCATGTGGGAGATATGGTGTTGAAAAGGATCCTTCCTCCTCAGAACGATCGTCGGGGCAAGTGGACACCTAATTATGAGGGTCCATTCGTGGTCAAGAAGGTTTTCTCTGGCGGAGCCTTGTTGTTGACAACCATGGAGGGTGGGGATTTTCCATCCCCTGTGAATGCGGACGCTGGACGAAAAGAATAAAGTAGTCCAGGAAAAAATGGGCATCCCGACGAACCCAAAAAAAATGAAGAAAGGTTCGGGCAAAAATTAGGGATAAAAGGAAAAAACTGTACACCCGGCAAGTCGAAAACCCCACAAGGGAGGCTTGGGCAAAAAAGGGTATCCCGGTGGACTGAAAACCCGAAAGGGCGGTCCAGGCAAAAGAGGGAATGAAACGAACAACTGCGTCTAGCATGATCGTTTACACTTTGGATATGAAACATGGATAATCCCCGGCAGAGATCGGTCGGAAGCGTCTTGTTCAGAAGGCAGAAAGCGCGGAGAGTCTTGAGGAGATATGGGTTGTAATCGGGTTGGAACTCGATGAGATCACGGGCTCACATTGCCATTAGGATAGATTTTCCTTTTGTGCGCAATTACCTCTTTTCAGGGAATGCTTCCTGTGTATTGCTCAGTTACGAGCCACCTTTTTTAATCAATAAAATGCATATTCAGTCAAATAATTTTGTTTTTGTTTTCACTACCGCTTGGATTGCAAAAACATCCGTTTATTTTGATAAGAATCTTTGCATTTTAAGACATAGGGGTCCCTTCCAATGCATGTTTATAGGATTGAGAACTTGAAATCTTATTCGGAAGGTTGAGTGACCTGGATGTTGAAATTTTGACACGCCTGGGGCACGTTTTATCTAACGATCTCTTTTGCAGGTGCTGTTGGATTATTTTCACTCACTTGCAGGTTGTGACGTGGAGCTTTTTGACGAAAGATTCCTTCGAGTCCAATCAGGGACAAGAAGTTGTAGAATGGTGAAGAGACGGCGAAAGAATTGCGACGATCCTTGGAGGTTAATCAAGAAGACTCTTCAAAGTCTTAGAAGTGGAAAATTAACACTTTGGTTAGATGGTGAATACCAGTTTTCGACGAGTCGACAGGTGTTCCGCGTCGAGCATGTCGTATCTCCTCAGCAGGTTCGAGATCGGTATTTCTTCGGCAGCCAAGTCTGAAGGTTGCTGTTCCTCCCCAACAGGTTCGAGGTCGGTGTTTCCTTGGCAGCCAGGCCTGAAGAGCTGCTGTTTCCCCTAGCAGGTTGAGATTGTTATTTCCCTAGCAAGTCTGAAGGTTGTTGTTTCCTCAGCGGAGGTGTGCGTTGGTAGCTGTTCCCCAGCGAAGTCCCCAAGTGGATCGGGTTCGGTGGAGGTTATCCCCAGTAAGGGTTGTCATTTCCCCAGCAACGGTGTTATCCCAAGCAGGATTGGAGATTGAAGTGATATCGGGTTCCTCAAACAGAGTTACTCGTGTTGTCCCCTGAGGGGGATGCTTTTTATACATTCATCATTTAGAAAAGCATAGCATATTGCATAACTCATTGCGTCGCATTTCCATGGTTATGGAGAATTACGCTGTAAAAATCATGCATCAGCATCGCAAGCATAAAACTAGTCTCAAGCCGTGGTTACCGTTTGAGAATTGGTTTAGCTGGTTGGTGAAGATGTTACTCCGAGGAGTTTAGCATCGTGATTTTGGATCAACAATATTCCCCAGTAGCGCGATATTAGAGGAAGAGTTTCCGTCGGGCGGAGATGGAAATGTAGATCGGAGAATGTTGCGCGATCAGCGCGACAATCGGAGTTCAAATGGAGAAAAGGAAGTGCTGGGCATTTTCTGGAGAACAGGGTTCAACTGGAATTGAAGATTGTATCCAGGATGAGGTCCTCAGGATTGTCTTCTGATCATGTGTCACCTTAGACTTTGGCTGAGGCCGACAGAAGTCGTTATGGGTGTCTTTTGAGGAAGAAATGCACATGTTACCTTCCTTTCGTGAAGGTGTACCCTCTGATATATCGCCATCAGAGTGGTGTGTGGTGTTATTTCCGGCGTTGCCGATGGAATTAGCACAAGCAAATGGAGAGCGGGGTTCAAATGGAAAAAAGGAGACACGGGGTATTTTCTGGAGAATGGGGTTCACAACGACGATCTCGAGTTATCGTCAGGCGACTGGGGTTCAAATGGAGAACGGGGTTCATTGTTTGGCAGCAAGAATGACGAAGTTTTCGGGGTTCAAATGCGGTGATCAGGGATCATCCGCGCGAAAGAAAAGTTCTGGGGTTCAAGAAAAGAAAAAAAAAATAATAATCCCCAGCGGATGCGACATTCAGGCCATGGTTATTCCTGTGTTACCATTTATTTTGGTATCCAGGTTAAACATTCTTTTTCGGTATTCAGGCCGACTCTCACCATACCAGACGGATTTTTCTTTCAAGATCACTTCTTTGCCGATTCTGACAGGAATTGTTATTAATTCCCAGTGGAGCGCAAATTGTTTGTCTGTTCTTTGTATTCAATCACTCTTCACCCTGATCATCTGAAAGCCGAGGTTGTTCATATCGACAGGTTCACAGTGGATTGAATAGGGGCAGCTGTAACACCTCAAAATTTCCCCTCCTCTTCTTGGGACTAGTTTGGCACATTGAATTTCATATTTTAGAGCATTAGGCATTGCATTTTTGCATATCATCTGAAAATAAGAAGACCATCCTCCAAAGTCTTTTCAGAAGATGGCAAGTTGCATGATTCAAGCCTGAGGGTTTCTGTGAATGGATGATCAACCATCTGAGGGTTTGCACTTCAATTAGGGTTTCCTAATCCTTCAAAGGTCTTGAGCATTATCTTGTTTGC
Source organism: Lathyrus oleraceus (assembly GCF_024323335.1). NCBI lineage: Eukaryota > Viridiplantae > Streptophyta > Magnoliopsida > Fabales > Fabaceae > Lathyrus > Lathyrus oleraceus. The sequence continues at coordinate 420,095,922 of NC_066580.1, read as the reverse complement.
AAGGATATATTACCATCATCATGGTTTTATCATCTTCAAGGGCTTCATTGTTCATTCTCAAGTTCCTTTGGATTAGGGTTTTGACCTCTGGTCAACCCTAATCAATGACATTCTTTCAACCAGGGCTTCTCAAAGAAATAAGGTATTTTCTGAAGAAGAGGATCACATGATCATTATATTGGGCTTATATGAGCTAGGGTTTCATTTCTGAGCCATTTCCCCAAGTGGTGGAGGTTCAAGCTGATCAGGGCATGTCAAGGTCATCTGAGGACCACCAAAAGTCAACTGTGCAAAAGCTGAGGGCTATGAGGTGGGGAGATGAATTTAAACACCTCAATCATGTCCAAAAGAGGTCCATTTGTCATTTCAAACATCTATCTTGGAGATTTTGAAGTCATGGCAAAAGTTTCCAAAAATGGAAAGTGACCTGTAATTTCAAGTTTCCAAAAATGGCAAGTTTCTGGTTCACATTCAACTTGATTTATCAACATCAAAAATTTCAAATGGATTTTTGGTGAAAATTAAAGTTGAAGATCTTTCTCTCCCCTTTTCAGAAAGTCCCATTTCATGATCATCTGATGATTGGTTAGGAAGTTATGGCCAAATGATCACAAAGTGTACATGGAATTTCAAAGTGACATAACTTTTGATTCAAAACTCCAAATTGGTCCATCCTTTTTGCAAAATGCTTATCATGACCAATACTTTTCAAATCAACCCTTGCCTTGCATGGAAGAAGTTCATATGATCATTTGTTCACACATATGCATAATGGAGGGAAATTTCATAGTTCAAATTTGGTTGATGCTACAAACAAAATACCACTTCCATGATGTTTATTAGTTGGTTTTAAGTGAAGTTGAAGCATAACATGGTACTGTTCACGTGTGGATTAGCCATGCAAGCTCATTTTTGCATTTTTGCATTTTTCTTCACATTTCACTAATCATGTTTAACCATTGCCTAATTCTAATTTCAACATCATCAGTGAACCATATAAAAGCCAAACCCTAACTATTTTTGCTGATAACAAAATTTGAGATCTAGAATTTTCCATTTTCCCTCCAATTTTCTCTCTCTTCAATTTTAATTTTTCTTCACATAATTCTTCAATCTCTTTGCATATTCTTGATTATGGAGTGATTCTGAGCAAGATTCAACCATTGGATTGGACAATTGAGCTGGTGTTGGAGCAGTTCATGTACATGAACATGTTGATGGAAGTTTGAAATTGAGCAAGATCTAAGAGGATTCAAGTGTTTCTTTGTGCATAAAGCTTCAAGATACAAGCATAGGAAGAGATCTGGAGAGTTTGGAAGCCTGAGGACACGAATTCATCAACTGCCATTTCCAATTAGGTGAAATTCGACCATCTTCTTTTGCTTTTTTCTTGCCATGAATATGTAGATCTTGTAATGCTGAGCATGCTGATAGTTTTAGATCTTAATTTGGCTGAGAAATGAACACGTATGGTTGATTTAAAGTTTTGCACATGATAATGTTTCCCTTCGATCCGTGCGTGTTAATGAGATTTAGGTTGAATAAACATGATATTCGAACTCTACGTTGCAGGACCTTTCGTTTGGTATAAGATTCGTCAATTTATGGAATTTTTCGCATGAAGGTCGCCGGATTTCAACCGGAGAAGACGACCGGAAACACTGTTTCGGCCGTCTGGTTCATTCCCTAGGGTTTCACTCAAACGCTGCGTTTTGGAATTGGAGCGCTTCTTGACCTAGCGCGCATGAGTTCGATCCTGGCGCATGTTTTCTGGATTTATTTGTTTGAATATCCTCATTATCCTTTAGCGCGCGTGTTCGAGACTTGGCTTGTGCATTTTTTCTGATTTTTAATTGGATATTCTCACTGACTGTGGATGCGTGGGTTCGAACCTAGCTTTGTGCACATGCTGAGTTAATTCAAACTTCCATTTTCCCTCTCATTTTCCTATTATTTCATATTATTTTTGTTCAACTTTAAAAAATCATTAAAAATTGAAAAATGATCCAATTTCACTCCAGTTTTTTTTCACATACTTGTTTTAATGTCTAGTTTTTTATAGAATTTATTTCATGATTTGTTGATTGCTGGATTTTTAAATGTGTTTTTTTGATTGAACCTTATGCCAAATTGACATGTTACATTCATTGCTTTGTGAAATGCTCATCTTTAACTCAATTAATTTGAAATTTGGTGTGCTTAATCCTCACATGTGATATGACTTTTGAGCTTTGGTTTGGGATTTTTATCATATGCTATCACTGTTTTGAACACATGAAGATATGTTGTGACAATTTGTGTCACATTTTGGATGTAGCATTTGTGCATTTTTGTTCACCTATCATTTTAGCTCTTCTGGATCTAATTTTTTGCACATTGCTTATTCATGACATGAGTAGCTTGCACAAAAAATTTCAATGTCATTGCTTGTGTTTCTGTTTTGATTTGGATTTTCTAATTTTGATGTCCAATTTGTGCACATTGTTTACCTTTGCTTTACATTGATCATTTGATGCCTTTGCCTTATGAATTGATCTTGGTCCTTTTGAGGACATCTTGTGACATGATTGAATGTGCATTATGCAAAAGATTGACTTCTGTTTTGATCATTTGGTTTGGTTTTGAACCTAGTCTTTGCACTAGTGTTTTTGTACATAACTAATTGTGCTTTGTGTTTCAGGTTTGGACATTAACCTTGATGGTTGGATTTGCTCTCACTTTGTGAGATGCAAATACCTTTTGAGCACTAACCCTTGCTGTTTTGTAGGTCAATTGATGTGATGAACTCATTTGAGTGCTTGCATTTGTGCCTTGCATTGAGTTGTAAATATTGGAAAGTTCCACTATTTCTCCGTTGGTTTTCTGATTGAGATATTAACTGTTTAAGGTTTTGTACAGGTACATTAGTTGCTTGCTAGCTTTGCTTTTTCTTAAGTTTTGGAGTGTGGTTGATACACCACCGAGGTAGTTTAGCCTTCTTACTCCATGTAGTCTGGAAGTCCTGTCACCTTTTTGGCAGGCATTTTGGCTGAAGTCCTCCTTAAGAGGCTCTGATTGTGTTTTTTTACATTTGTGCCAAAGACCTCCAAGTGAGGCATGTTACTTGATAAGTCCTCCTAAGTGAAGAGGCAATTGACAAATGGAAGGGATTAGCAATCAATCCCCTGTTATTCAGTGAGTCGTTCTTTATGCTCGCACTACGTGCTGATGCTCTAGAACGTGTACCCAAGATCTTTGTATAGAGTCAGTCAAGTGGAATAGGGTCCCTCTTTCTGGATCCCCACGCTTTCTTTGATATTGAGCTCACCCAGGCCAGGGTTAAGAGCATGAGGTCTCATCCTCATTACCATCTTTGATCAGCTTCACCCTAACTCTCAATGTTAGTGGTTAAGAGCTTCAGCATACCCCTACAGTTTTGGCTTGTTTGTCGAGGTTGATATGACCCCTCTTGACTAAAGCCCAACCATTTGCCTGAGCCTCTTGTTTGTATATAGAGTGTGATGCTGGTTCAATTGTGTTGATGTTTATTTGCTGTTTGAACTTACTTGCTTCCTGTGTGAGTTAGGTTCTGATTAGAGACCTCCACTTAGGGATTATCATTTGCATGATAACTATTAGGCTCGAGTCAGTCTCCCTATTAGTTTGTTGTTTCCCTGGTCTCTGGTTAGAAGAGAGTTGTACCCCTGTTAAGGGGAACTATGTCGCCCTGATTCTCATACCAGATGAGATACGTAGGCAGGAGATCGAGCGAGATCTCTCCGGGCACCCTTTTTCTTTTAACCTTTTTGTTTCTTTTGACGTCTCAGCGTCTCTTTGTGTTTGTGTGACAACTATTAGGCTCGAGTTCCAGACTCCCTATTAGCTTGTCAATCTGATAACCTTTTTCTTTGGTGTTCGCTGGTTATCGTGTGCTATCTGTTTGGAGTCGGATATAAGTCGATGTATTGGCATTCTGTTTCCTTGTTTTGGGTTTGTTTGGAGTCGGATGTAAGTCCATGTATTGGCATTCTGTTTCCTTTGTTATTGTTTAGAGTTGGATGTAAGTCCATGTATTGGCATTCTGTTTCCTTGTTTGTGTTGTTTGTTTGGAGTCGGATATAAGCCCATGTATTGGCATTCTGTTTCCTTTTGAGTGTTTCTTTTGACGTCTCAGCGTCCCGTTTCGGTGTTTGTTTCGGCGTGCGTTAGCCGAGCTACGGGTGCTCTGATTCTTTCTCTGGATAGAGAAGATACGTAGGCATAGGATGTGATATCCTAGCGAGCATGTTCCCCATTTCCCCGAACTACGTTGACTCTGATGTTTGTTTCTGACAAACTACGTAGGCCCAGGATGCGACATCCTGCCGAGTCCCCTTCCTCCGTTTTCCTTCGCCTGTTTTACTATTCCAGTGTGTGTATTTCTTTGAGCAGTTTATTAGCAACCTTTTCCTATTCTTTTGAGCGTGGATCCCGTCGAGTACGGCGGACGTGAGGGGTGTTAATACCTTCCCCTTGCGTAATCGACTCTCGTACCTTGCAATCTTTGGTCGTAAGACCGTTCCTTTTCCCTTTCTTAGGTTAGTCCTGCGCTTCCTTTCCGTCATAGGATGAATAACATCGGTGGCGGCTCTGTAAACTTGTTTTTTTTTCTGCCGGTTGTTTTTCGCGTTGCGACACTCATCAATTTATTAATTGATTTGAGATTTATTTGAGATTTTAATTCAATTAGGTTATTTTTATGCATTTTTAATTGATTAAAAATAGTTTCTGACTTCTAAAAATGCTAAAATGTTTTGTCAAACTTTGTTTGACCTTGTTGAACTTGGGATAATTCACTTGGACTTTTCAAAGTTGATTTGAGGTGAGTTTGAAGTTTGACCTTTCTTTATTATTTTAATTCAAGTTTTATTTTAATATTAAAAAATGCCAAAAATATTTTATTTGTTTCTTGACTTCTAATTCTCATTTTGTTTCTATTTTCTATTATTTGACCTTGATCTTCCCTATCTTTGGTCATGGCTTGATGATTATCTCATTCCATCTCATTTAATGCACTTTAACTCTTCATCTTCTTCTTTTTCTTTTTCTCTTTGATCAATGAGTTAAAGATTGGTGGTTAGCATTGATTAGGGAGGTTTAATCTTCCTTGATTCAAATCTAATTCATCTTGATCATGAATCAAGTGAATGGCTTTGCATTAAGGATAGATTGCTTCCTAAATCATGCAAAGGACCTAAATCAATACAAGATCATTTCTCATCTTCTTTTTTGCATGGCAAGTTGTTGGAGTTTGATTCACTAATCAAGACCTCTAACTTGTGTTGTTGCCTACATTGTTATTGACCGGCCTCAGATAGTTGTGACTTCTACATAAGTCCAATTACGATTGCTTAACATAGCGCTAAATTTGCCTTATGGCACACTAACTACTAACACTAACTATTAACTATTAACATTTAATTCTTGAACTTTACTTTTATGCAATTTGCCATTCTTGTACATATTATTCATTTGCTTTTATCCTTTGCTCACTTGAGCACATGTTTATGTTAATGCAATTTTCCTTTTGCTCACTTGAGCACATAATTGTGTATATATTATTGTGCTTGTGTTTTGTTTTTATTGTTGTGGACCAAACGCAAAGAAATGGACAAATGGACTTAGTTCTAGGACATTCCCTATGCAAATTGGAGTAAAAGGACCTTAATGTTGAAGATGAATTAGAAGGACCAAACCTCTAAACTCACTCTTGTCCATTCTTGATTTGCTTCATAAAATTCTTTGATGTGTGTGCTTTTGTGCTAGGGGATCCTATGAGAGTTCAAATTGAAGAACCATTGCCATGTTCATCAAAAGTGAAACATACAAGAGCCATTGGGGGATCTTCTAAGAGCTTGTTTGATTATGTTGATTGTTTGAGCTTACTATTATTTTTCTTGCATATTCTAAAGGATGGGAGCTACTTGGATCATCAATATGATCTCAAGAGAGGAACTCCATTTGTGGTCTTGTTTCTTATCCCTCATCTCTTCTATGTTTAGGATTTAGCCATTCTTCTTCCCTCCACTCTAACCAAAGCCAAAACTTTTTGTGCAAACATCTAACATGTCTTTTTAAACATTAGAAACCTAAGCCTTATGCTTTTGATTTTCAAACTTTCTTTTCATAACACTTATTTTTAATTGAAATTTTAAGTCAACTTTGACCATACTTTGTAAATACTTTTCATTGGTAAAAACCACTCATTCAAATACCCTTTTTTGTGGTTTCAATGGCCACTTTCTTGATCAAACTTTTTTATAACCTTTAGCTATTAGGTTTGAGTTATACTTGAGGTAGATGTAATACTCACCTATATCCTTAGTGATGGACAATGAGTCTTCCATGCTTATTATAGGGTTAACCCCTCACTAGCATGTTGAAGCTATCCTCACATGGTGGATTTGTGGTTTTAGGTTGAGTTTTCTCCCTTGGATAACAAAAGACCTTAAGGCTTTTGGACCAATCAATTCACCAACTCATTTTGAGATTTTTACCCCGAACTACGAGGTTTTGATCCTAATCTTTTTTTAAGATGGTACGTAGGCAATGGGTTTATCCATCCAAACACAAAATGTAAATAACTTGTACTTTCTCTTCTCATCTCTTCAATCATGTTTGCACAAACAATTTTTCACAAAATACCAACCTTACAACAAGTATGAAAAGGGCTCCCTAGGAGTACCTAGGATGTTTTGGGTGCTTAAAACCTTCCCATTGCATAACCAACCCCCTTACCCCGATCTCTAACATTTTTACTAGTTTTTGATTCGATAAAACTTTTAGGTTTTTGTTCGCTTTCTAACCATTCCTTTGGATAAATAGAAGTACGGTGGCGACTCGACTTGTATGGTTTACCTTGGATTTAGTCAGTATATCTAATGGTAACGAATACCCCGCTACAGAAAAGTGGCGACTCTGCTGGGGAATATTTGCCTAGTGGGTTATGCCTACTTTTCATATTTGTTGTTTTGTTATGTATATTGTTTTGTGACATATTTTTGTGCAATTTGGGATTATTGTATTGTATGTAATGATTGAATTGCTTGAATATTAATTCCTTGTATGCTTGGTGATCTTTGTGATATGAGTTCTATACCCGAACTCGAGTGCACTTAGGATAGGAGAATGACACAGTCTTGTTTACTAGTGTGGAGTTATTCCTTAGCAAGTTGACTTGCAAGCCCATTCACTTGGTGGAGGTCATGTTAGGATCAATAATGTCACACAAGTAGTTGTGGTTAGATATTACTCTTTCCAATATAGACCTTAGAAGCCAAGGACCTTAGTTTACCAAGCCCATCTTGGCCTATTCTTAGGATGTAGTGCGAAAGTCGTTCAAGTGTAAGATTTGATACGATTGTTACGCGATACTACACTCATAAGAGTCTCTCTTGAGAATATTTTTGGAATACGAGTAGTCGTTTCTCCGATAATATCCAAAAGATGGGATGATGACTATGGGAACCTCTTGTAGAACATGTTTGGCAGGTTTAAACCCTAGTACACTCCCTTTTGGTGGTTCTTAACTGAGACTCCATGCTCGTGACTTGCAACAAACCCTTGATTCATGGTTGATCTGTTCTTGTATCCTTAATATCAATGGAACTTGGGTGTTGATAAGGTGTAAACCATAATCCACCAAAATGGATGATTGATATTAAGGATGACATGATCCATCCCATGACCTTTGTTTGGTGTGCTTTGCTTGATCCTTGAGTGTGATTGTTGCATTCATGCATTCATGCACCCATTTGCATCCATATCATCAATAATGAGAAAATTTTCAAGGAACTTAAGAGGTCTATTTGCAAATTTTCAGACATGGAAAGACAAAGAAGGAATACAAAGAAGTACAGTTTCAGACAACCCGAATTGAAAGAGCTAAGGAATTTAACATCCTATGTATTAGATCCCTTGGGTTTCAAGGCTCGTTTTGGGAAGCTTCTATCTGTTCTGACTACTCAAGTGGACGAAGGATTGATGAGTGTATTGGTGCAGTTTTATGATCCCTTGTACCGTTGCTTCACATTTCCGGATTTTCAGTTTTTGCCCACGCTTGAGGAGTATGCCTCCCTTGTGGGTATACCTATTCTAGACCAGTTACCATTCAGTGGCTTAGAAAGTGTTCCTACTTCTCAAGAGATAGCCGATATGTTGCATATAGACGAATCTCTGGTTGGTGCTCATATGACTAACAAAGGTGGAATTCAAGGTCTCCCTTCTCAGTTCCTCATTGCTCAAGCTACTATGTATGGGAAGGCCATGAGTGAGGACGCCTTTGAGGCCATATTTGTACTTCTCATCTATGGGCTAGTGTTATTCCCCAACATCCTCTGTTGTACAAGTGGTTTATTTCGCACTTGCCACAGACGGTCGCTTTCAAGGAGAACAAAGGATGTCTACGGTGGTCCACGAGACTTATGTCTCTCACTAATGATGATATCTTTTGGTACAACCGTGTATATGATGGTGTGCAGATTATCGACTCTTGTGGTGAATTCTCCAATGTGCCTCTTCTTGGTACATGTGGTGGGATTAACTACAACCTTATTTTGGCACGTCGTCAGCTTGGGTTCTCCCTAAAGGATAAACCTAATAACATTCTGTTAGAGGGTGTATTCTTTCAAGAGGGTAAAGATCCCCAAGGCTTGAAGGGAAGGATGGTCTGCGCTTGGCGCAAGATCCATAGGAAGGGAAGGAAAGAGCTGGGTCCGAAGAACTGTATTGCTTTGGAACCCTATACCTCTTGGGTTAGGAGGAGAGCTTCCGAGTACCTCATGCCTTATGAGTATCCAAGACCTACACCTTTGGTTGTGGCTGGGCCTTCAACCCTCCCTGACCAAGGAGTAGATGAGTTGAGAGACGAAGACCGTTCGTGTGCTTGGATCTGTGAACGAGAGGAGTTGCTTCAGCAGATCAAGGAGAAGGATGCTTTGATAGAGTTCCTTGAGCACCAGGTTATAGATGAGCCTGATGACGCATGGACTTATCTACTTCCTCAGTCTTCCAAGTTTTGGAAGAGGAAGTACGATCGACTCGCCAAAGAGAAGGCAGACATGGAGGCGGCCTATGAGAGGGAGGTGAAGAGGCTTCGTGCATCTTATCTTCCAGTCTCCAGAGCTTTAGATGATTGTTTCTAGGGTTCCATAGGATGTTCATTTTCCTTCTCTCTTGTGTTGTATTTGGTTACCAAGACTGTACTTCTTTGGTGTAAAAATATTTCCAAATATTATTTGATGTGATATTTCCATATGTGATAAATGTTCAATAATTCCAATATTTGCAAATAGGACTCTAAAGTTCCCCTGATATAAAAAATTAAATCATATGCATTTCATGCATCATGTGCATAAGCAGGTTTTGCTCCAGGCTTCTTGTTCTATGGTCTAACTCTGTGTTCTTCATTTATTTTGAAGACAAGCTGACTCACCGGTACTACACCCGAGCCAACACATCAAGACTAATGGATCATTTGGAACAAGAGAACCGTGAGCTTAAGGAGGAAGTAGCCAGATTGACTCTTCAACCGTGCCTGCGGCCAGCGTCCACTTCGCACCAACAACCATGCCAGTCGGGTTTCTGTGGGGGATGCCTCCCAACTTCATGCCTGAGGGTCCCGCACCCACCTTTGCTTCTCTGCCGGCATCTAGCCCGGTCTTAGCCGTTCCTCCTCCCGTCGTGCATACTATGCCCAGAGTAGACGACACCATCTACCATTCTAAGTCGTCTGAGGGCCCAAATGTCTATGAAAAGATGGATGTTATGAATGATCAATTTCTTGAGCTCCGCAAGGAATTGAAAACTCTTCGAGGAAAAGACCTTTTCGGCAAGTCTGCTGTTGAACTCTGCTTGGTCCCTGTAGCGGTGTATTCGTCGCTATATGATTTATTAATTAAGCCATAAGCAAAGTATACAATGAATCGAGTCGCCACCGCACTTTTATTTATCCTAAGGACTGGTTAAAAAGCGAACAAAAACCTAAGAAGTTTTACACGTAGAAAACTAATGAAAAAGATCAGAGAATCTGGGTAAGGGGTAAATTACGCAATGGGAAGGTGTTAGGCACCCATCACGTCCTAGGTACTCCTAGGGAGCCCTTTTCACACTTATTGTATAAAAAACGTTTATTTGTTTTGACATATTGTGCAAACATGAATGGGATGATGAGAAAAGAATATACAAGTTAGTTATTTTTGTGTTTGAACGGATGAACCCGTTGCCTACGTACCTTCCATCAAAGGTAAGGATCAAAACACCGTAGTTCGGCTAAAAGATTTCCAAAAATTAATGAGTTCAATTTTAAAACACAAGCACTAAGGCTTTTCATTACCAATGGGAGAAAACTCAACCCGAATCAACAATCCACCATGCGAGGACGGCTTCAACATACTAGTGAGGGGTTAACCCTATAATAAGTACGGAAGACTTACAATCAACTCACTAAGGATAAGGTAAGATTTACATCAACCACTATGGTAATTAAAACCTATGGCTAATGTATGAAAACATATTAACAATGGACAAAGCCAAAACAATTGAATGGGTGAAGTTAATTGATTATGATTATTCACAAAATATGGTCAAGGTATGATTAAGATTGATTCAAAGAAGTGTTATGAAAAGTGGTTTGAAAAATCAAGGACTTATGGTCCAGGTTTCTAATTTGAAAAGACATGACAATATTTGCACAACAAGTCAAAGTTTTTGAAAGCAAAGTGTGAAAAGGTTTAGGACAAAGAGGGTATGGATGATGGAATGTAAAACTTCCTAGAAAAGTTCACCTCTTGAAATCATATAGAAGATGATTCAAATGTGTCCTTAGGAATGAGGCAACAAACAAATAAAAATAAAGCAAGGTGATACCGGATGCCATCAATGGTCTTATACCAATCTCACAAACAAAAGCGGATATCGGATACCAATAAATGGATTTACACCAATCTCCTAAAACAAAACAATGATATCGGACGCCATCAATGGTCTTATACCAATCTCACAAAGCAAAAGCGGATGTCGGATACCAATAAATGGGTTTACACCAACCTCCTAAGGTAAACAAAACTTGGATGTCGGATGCCAATCTATCTGGGCTTATACCAACCTCCAAAGGATGGTCATAGGAATACAAGGGCTAACAACATGGTCTTACACTTGCATCCTCACATTCAACAAACAAACAAGCATTAAGCAATGGACATGAGTGACCAAGTGAAGTGGTCTTACACTCTATCCCTTCCAAATCATAGGAACAATGGCCAAAGAATATGGTCTTACAATTGTCCTCAATGGGTAAACTCAAACAAACCACAAAGATATGCAATGATGATCATGCAATAATGAACAATCAATGATGATAAGCGCACAAAGGCAAGCAAGCATGTACAGATGCAACAAGCAATCAATCAAACAAAGTCATTTAGCACCCACTATAACCAAACAATTAGGCTCAATCAAAGGGTTAGACTTAAAAGTCCACTGGAATAGGGTGAATGACGCTCTTAACCTTGACATTGAGAGCCAAGGTGAAGCAGATGAAAGGATATGAGGGGTGTGCCTCATCACTCTTATCCCTGGTCAGGGAGAGCATTGAATATCAGAAGGTGGGGGAGTTCAGAAAGATGGAACTCTCTCCCCAAAGTATAGACTCTATGATCTTGGGTTTTACTCAACATGCATCAAACACAAGTAGTGTGAGCAATGTGAGTGACTCACAGAATAGTAGGAGATAGGCTACATATCTCTTTTGTCTACCAATTGCCTCACATGAGGTCTTCACCTGCTTGGGGACAAAAATAAACAATCACAAACATCGCCTCTTAAGGAGGACTTCAGACAGTTGCCTGGCTAAATAACAAGCCAGGTCTTCCAGACTACATGGAGACAAGAGAGTCTACCTTAATGCTTAAGCAAAGCAAAGCAATAGCAAGTTCTCAAGGAACTAAAGCGACTATGGTACCTGAAATCAATCAAATATAATCAATATTCAAGTCACAAAGTCAAAACCAACAAGGTAATGAACCAACAGACAACACAATTATTCACATATGCAAAGCACAAAGCTCAAAGCAAATGAGTTAACATCCTACAAAACAAACCAAGTTAGTTCATGATAATCAATTAAACCAAACTCAATCAACTTGAATTAAATTCCTTAAAGCATTTGCTTCTTTAACCTGAAAAACAACTCAAATGTGAGAAGTAAGACCACTAGGACAAGCCTAGGGTCAAAAGGAGGTGAAAAATTCAAAACAGCAAGTGAAAATTGATCAAAATCAAGATAAATCACTCTAGAATAAAGTCTAATTGGTCCCATATCAAAACTATGCACCAAATCCAATTCATAAGCTAAACATGTCAAACTATGCATTTTGGAACCACATTGAAGCTAACAGAATGATCACACTCAAACCAATATCAAAACAGCTCAATAAATTCCACAAAAATTCAAGTCTAAAAAGAACACATTCAGTGATCATCATATCAAATTTCATACTATTTGGACAAGTGGAAGTAGGGAAATTAAATCCAAGAAGTCATGGTATGCAAAAACAAACCCAAACTAGGTCACGAATCATGTACCAACTTCAAGCAAGTGTAAAACAGAAATCAAACATTGGAAATGAATGGGACCAAATCCAAAATGAAGTTAAACATGTTAAGAACCACTCTACCAAATTTCATCTCCACATGATAAGGAATGAGAATTTTACAAGTCATGTAAGTTGATTACTCAAGAAAAGTTCACAAAATGGTAAACAGCAAACAAAAATACCAATCAAATAGGAAATTGATCAACAAATCCTACAAAAAAATCATGGTTAAACTAGACATATAGATGCAATCACATGCAAAAATCCAGGGCAAATGGCATTCAATAAGCATGGAAACAAAATTCATGAAGTTGGCATATCATAGTGTGACACACATTGTCACACTCAAAAAGATCACATCATATCTCTCTAACAAGGAACCCAAAAATAGAAAACTATACATCCAAATCACCAGGAAAGAGTCTAGATCATGACTATAAAATTTCATGCATTTTGGATAAGGCATCAAGATTTCATAATCAAAATGGTGAAGCATATACACAAAACATACATGATCAAAACCTCTTGGCAAAAGCAAAAATCAACCAGGCACAACATTTATTATCATACCTAAAAAAAACTAGAGAGAATTTGGAGATGAACACAAAAATCCTCATTCAATTTGGATCAAAAATGAATTAATTATGATTTTTTGAAGTTTAGTCAAGAAATGAAATAAATATTCACAATTAAATGAAATTAAATAAGCGCTGAGTGGCATTTTCGTAAATCCAGCGAGCCAGGGGCAAAACGCCCCGTTTCACTAAACGCGGTGGCGCCTTGTGAATGGCTGGGATCCGCGGGAAACAGGTTTTCAAATGGAAAGGCCAGGTACGAAGATCAAACACGCGAATTGGAGGAATTCTGTGCAAGTTCTTCGCGTTCATCAACACTCATCATCACCAAGAACAGGTTTTCACGAAAATGCACAAATTATATATGGATCTCTTCATCTTTCAACAAGGATCATGGATATGGCAATGAATTTATCCAGAAATCAACACACAAAAAGATACGATCAAAAATAGTTTTGCTATCCAAACTTTAGATCCAAATTTCTTGATGATTATTGGATGAAATCGCACGATTCAAACGTCAGATTACTCTATGTTCAATGCTCTACCTAAACCACATGTCAATTGCAAGAATTAAAGGAGTTGAAATTTTACCTTCTTGATGTGCAGCTGTTGAATCCGTGCGTGTTTGGTCCAAATTGTGTGAAACAGATGGTCTTGGATGATGTAGGAGGTGTACGGTGATGAATGCTCAGCTCAACAATGCACGAGGATGATGGATTTTTCAACTGCCATGGAAGCTCAAGGTTTGCACAGTGGATGAATTTGCACGATTCCTTCAGTATGAACTTCAAACAGTTTTCCCAAATCACCTGTGAATGATGAATACTGCAAAAGAAAGTAGAAAGAATCAAGAGTTCTTGATGAATTGAATGAAAAAAGTGTGTAGAAAAATGTGAGAATTTGAGAGAATTGGTGAATTTTTGGATTCTTGATCTGAAAATGTGATTGTTGATTCTGAGCATTCTGTTAGGATTAGGCCTTTATAGTACCCCTTAATCCAATGCCTTAATCATATTTAGCTCAAATTGGAGTGATTAGCAAATGAAGCTTATTATGGAATTTGGCAAAAATGCCCTCATGCAATCCCATGCAATGTAACAGTAATTTTCCACTTGGAGCAAATCACAAATCACATTTGGAAGTGAGCTGAATTGGTTTGGCATGGAAATCCTTTGTATTTTTGAAATTGGCCTTTTTCCCCACCAAAATTAAATGGTTCACTTGAAATATGACCTTTTTATGTGAAGGTTTTTGATGAAATGTGATGATGGATTTGGAGAGTACACATCAAATGTGGTTTGCTCAAAAAAGAATCAACCAATTTGGCCTTTCCATTCAAAAGTTATGGCACTTTGAACTTCAACTTTTTCTGAAAATGATTTGATCATAACTTGCCAACCACACATGGGAAATGAGTGTTCTTGGACTTTTTGGAAAAGCAAGAGCAAGATCTTCAACTTTCATGTTGGACAAATTTTGATTTGAAGCTTGATTCATGATGTAATTTTGAGGAGGATGACTTTCCATTTTTGGCAGCTGAAAATTACAGGTCATTACTATTTTGGGAAACTTCTTGTCTGACCTCAAATCCTTCACTGTGGATGTTTGAAATGTTAATTGAAGCTTGTATAGACATGAATGAGACCTTTCCAACCATCTCACACCTTCCAATTCCTGATTGAATGCACAGTTGACCACAATTGACTTTGCTAGGGTTTTGGTTGACTGAGCCATGTTTTGATGAATTTCAAGCCTCTACCACATGAGATCTTGATCCAAAATGATATCACAGCTTAAGTGAATCTCTTATGAATAATCATGGTGCCCAAATTCTTCAAGAATGGTCACCATCCATTGCCCAATGGCTGATTTGACTGTTTTGACCTAGTTTGCTTCATCTGCAAGAAACAAGGTTAGATGACAATATTTTGTACTTTTGGTTAGTAAACACATGAAAAGCAATGATATACAAAGGCAATACATGCTTGGTGATCAAGAACCACACTCACAAGATACCCACCCACTAGGAGGGAAGCAAAGGTGCACAATGATCCTTGAGGCAAATGATATGATATGAGATGATGCCATGAGGGATCTTAGGGCAAAAATTGGGGTCTTACAGATGCCCCTATTTAAGGTCATTCTATCCGGAGAAGTGAAGTTTAGAAATCTTCATCTCGACGCGGTAGAATGGGCTTAAATAACAGTAATGAGACAAATTTTGGTCCCTAAGAGACCTCATGATGCAGATATATGCATGCAAAGGACACAAACTCTGTGGGGATAATGATTCACACAGAAGAAAAGACGATCCATCGGAGTAATACACTCACCAGGAACAGAGACTCTAACGGGACTCTTATGGGGATAATAAAAGAAAAAGAATGCGTGAGCAGGACACGACTCCGAGTTGGGGGAAACAAAACTGACATCACAACGTGCGCAAGACACGACTCTGATTAGGGGATAACAAAAATCAGACTGGAGACCTCACTGGGGAAGCAAAGGACTCACACTGGGGATAAGAATTGATTCCAAAGGAAACACAATCCATTGGAATGACTCGAGCTGACTCACAAAATGCACGTACTGGGGGATAACACCAATACAGCACCACAAATAGCAACACAACTCCGCTGGGGAAATCTAGAAAAGACTTTCCAGGGGAAGCCAGAGAATGAGATGTTACCGGTATAAGGGCAACAAACTCAGGAAGAATGAATATCTAAGACCGGTATAAGGGTGAGAGATATCAATCCATCCAAACATCTGAGAAAGACCTGAAAAAAAGGTACATCAACTCAGGTAAATCTGACTCCATAGGGGACCAAGGTCATAATAGGGAGCAGACAGGAAGGAACACCAGGGATACCGAGGTATATAATAGGTGACCGACCGAAACGTGAATTGGTATATATGCCAAGACACTCATCATCCTGAAGAAAAGCTAGAAAAGCAGACTTGTTTATAGGATGGATATTCAATTCCACAAGGAATATGAATCTTACTCTGTGGAGAAAACAATCAAAAGATTGACCCAAGAGTGCATGAGACATATTATTCATTACCGGCAGACCATGAATAATATACTCGAAAAGGAAGAGACACCAGAGATACCGGAGTATATAATAGGTGACCTACCAAAGACGTGAATTGGTATATATGCCAAAACATTCATCATCCGAAAGGAGGGCTTTGAAGCAAATCAACTTACAGGATAGACATTCGAATCCACAACAGGAAAAACGAATCTTACTCAACTGGGGACACAAACCCGAAGAGTGCATGAGATATAATATCCATTACCGTCAGAACGTGGATAAAATACTCGCATGAGATATATTATCTATAACCGGCAGACCGTAGATAATACACTCGCATGGTAAGAAACACTAGGGATACCGAAGTATATGATAGGTGATCTACCGAAAACGTGGATTGGTATATATGCCAAAACACTCATCATCCAAAACACAAACTGGTTAAAGGATGGGTATTCGATTCTACAAAGAACGAATCTTACTCTACTGGGGATAATCAACAAAGGATTCCACCCAAAGAGTGAAAGAGATATATTATTCATTACCGGCAGACCGTGAATAATATACTCGAAAGGAAAAGACACCAGAGATACCGAAGTATATAATAGGTGACTAACCAAAAAGAGAGACAATCGATGCCAAGCATCCGGGTAAACGAAAGACAACTCAAAGGGATAACTTGCAAGCATCCGGCAAATATCCGACAAAGAAATATTCGACTCCGCAAAGGGAAATAACGAACCTTACTCGACCAAGGAAACACAAAAGGCTTCGACAGAAGAGTGCATGAGATATATTATCCATTACCGTCAGAACGTGGATAACACACTCGCATGGAAGATTATCCACAACCGATTACTGGGTTAACAAAGGATAAATCGACCGAAAAGAAAGGCATCGGGATACCAAAACTAGGTATATAATGATGACCAATCAAAGGGAGTAACAATCATTACCGAGCAAACGGTAAATGAAAGGCGATCCGATAGGAATGAATTGCAAGCATCCGGCAATTATCCACAGGGACTGGCTGGGGATACATTGATAAACAATCAATGATCTGAGGAACAAATCACTAGCAAACGGTGGAAAGACCCACTGGAAACTTCAAAAGGGATAACATTGCGAGCATACGGCAACGATCCAGAAGACAACTTGCTGGGGATAAATTGCTAGCATCCAGCAATTATCCACAAGCAAAGGGAGGAATATCAACATCAAATATTGAATGAAGATAACCACAAAGAGTAACAATCATCGGTTAGGATGAACAACAAGGTTAACTCTGCAAAGGGGAGAGATTAGGGTTTACAACTACCGAATACGGGGTAGAATACCAAAAATCTGGCTGAGGAAACAAGAGGTTAACACTACCGACTACTGGGTAGAAACCAACGACTCAGCTGGGATAAAATTGCAAGCAACCGGCAATTATCCACTCGTACCATAAGGCACAAACTCCGATGGGGAGAACAATCACAACGTGGGATTTACAACTACCGAATACGGGGTAGAAGACCACAAACTCCACTGGGGATAGGGTGAATGAAGGCCAAATACTGAGCACTTATTCAACTTATACCACCGGGAAACGCAAACTCTGTTTGGGGATAAAAACCTCAACAACAGAAAATCCACCGTCAACCAGAACGAACCACAAAGGTTACCTCTGCTAGGGGAAAAAAGATAGGACTTATAACTACCGAATACGGGGTAGTAGCCATACTCTGGTGGGAATAACCAGAAATTAGGGTTTACATCTACCGAACACGGGGTAGAAGACCAACAACTCTGCGTGGGGGTGGAATGAATCACAAATCCGCACGGGAAACAAAATAGGGTTTATAACAAACCACAAACTGCTGGAGAGCAGGCAAATAGGATTTACGACTACCGGTTTAAGGGTAGAAAACCAACAACTCTTGCTTGAGGAATAAAAGGTATATAACCACAAATTCTGCCAAGAAGCAAGAACATAGGACTTACAACTACCGGTTACTGGGTAGAGGCCCAAAAAACTCCGCTGGGGATAAATGAAATGATGCCGGTTACTGGGCAAACCATTCATTTCTTCCACAGGGAAGCACAAGAAACAACTGACAAAATGCCAATTCGGGATTGATCCGAAAAGACGGACTGAATCAAAACACGTCCTATGAGGATATAACTCAATATGAAAATCCATCCCAATATATGTGTTGGGAGGAAACGGAAGAAACCGCCATCCACGAGGATAATCTCAGTGGGGAACTGCAGAAGGAAAATACAGACACTTTCTGCTTACGGGGCTGACTCTATATGGAGAGATTAACCTCCCGACATCTGCTTGGGAAGATCTATAAAGAGATCTACATCACCCAAAGCAGGAGACAACAAACAAAAGATATATGGCAAACAATGCAACATGAATATCTGAATGTTTATGAATATGCATGAATATGCGTGATTATGTGTGATGAATGCTGACAAAACAGACAATTCTAACACAAACAGGTCTAGGAACTAAACGCCCGGTACTATACTTCCAGGGAAGAAACCAACTGGAAAGCCAATCTGCTGGAGATCCACATGCTGTAAAGCACAGATCTGCGGGTACTGCAGGGGATCAGGAGAATCCTGAAGATATCTGCTGGGGATCCCAGCATCAACTGAGAAACAAGAGTTCATGGCTCAACCAAGAACTGCTGCAAAAGCAACTCCAAACAACTCCGGGGAACAACCCACTGAAGGAGAATCATCCGAGTAGAATCTAACTGCACAAGCAACTCTACTGGGGAAAAGCTATTAGCTATCCTTTCAGAGCACAAACCACTGAAGGAGAAAGCACCACACAAGTAGATTCTGCAACAAGCCACTCTACTCGGGGAGAACATACATCCGACGGATCACACAAGTAGATTCTGCAAATAGCCACTCTACGGAGGATCAAAAGTAATCAGGAAATCAATCCAATCTTTGGGATGCTAGAGCCATCAACCGACCCTACTGGGGATTGAGATAGCTTTCAATAGGCAGAAACTGCCACAACAACCATTCTGCAGACTAAGCTGGGAAAAATAGAAAGCAACCAGGCTGAGGAGAGACACAACAACTCTGTTGGCAACTGCACTGGGGAGAGACTACTGCTGGAGAAAAACGCGAAGTCTTCAACAACATCTCTTCTTGCGACTATACTGGGAAACAACCCCACCAACAGCTCTGCCTGCGACAATGCTGAGGAAAGCGGTAAGGTACCGGGATATCAATCCACCAACCATTGAATCTACCACAAGGAGAACAACCATGCTGGGGAGATCACTGTTGGAGAAGAAACTGAGTCTTCAACAACATCTCTGCTTGGGGAACAACCCCGACAGCAAAGCGGGAGAAAGAGGATACAACCAAATGCCAGGAATATGAACAACTGTCTTACCTGTTGGGAATCATACCACCCTCGGGAGAGCACTGAGACATTCCTGAGTATCCTTTCATCATTGTGAACATTCACTTTGTTTAAAACAACAATTTGAAAAAATTTATTTGTTTAAAACAATGATATTTTATCAATTAAAACATACAAAACATTTGTTGAATTGAAACAAATAAGAGTGCAAAATAATTGGATAAAGCTCAAATTTATTTGATGGAATGGTAGCCTGCAAATGGCAAGACTCCATAGATCTATACAAATTTGAAACCAGTGATATATATTGGAAGAGGGCTACATTGAACATAATGATCCTTTCTCTACCAATTTGAATCTCGATGTATGCGAAGCTTCAGTTGACGACGAATCGAGAATCTTCTGACGAAAAGACGGCTGCGAAGCAGAAAGTCTTGTCAGGATGCAGTTACTTGCCAAATCCCTAATTTTTTGCCTAGATTGCCCCAGGGTGAGGTACTCAATCTAGCGGGATGCAAATATACTCTTTTTTTCAAGTCTCTAATTTTTTCCTGGATTACCCTTGCGGGTTCTCCACCGAGACGCTCCTTTTTGCCTAAGTCGCCCTTTCGGGTTTTCAACTTAGCGAGCTATTCTGTTTTCCATTTGCATATACTTTTTTTTTAGGCAAAGTATTTCTTGACTGCATCTGAATTCACAGGACGAGTGAAATCCTCCCCATCCATTGTTGTAAGCAACAAAGCACCGCCTGAAAAGGCTCTCTTAACAACATATGGACCCTCGTAGTTTGGAGTCCACTTGCCCCTGGAATCGGGCACGAAAGACAAAACTTTCTTGAGCACGAGGTCACCTTCTCGGAACACACGAGGCTTGACCTTCTTATCGAATGCTTTCTTCATTCTCTGCTGATATAACTGACCATGGCACATGGCAGTTAATCGCTTCTCTTCAATCAGATTCAACTGGTCATAACGACTCTGAATCCACTCAGCATCAGTCAACTTGGCTTCCATCAAGACTCTCATTGATGGGATCTCCACCTCTACTGGGAGAACAGCTTCCATGCCGTAAACAAGAGAAAAAGGGGTTGCCCTTGCTGAAGTGCATACAGATGTACGATAACCATGCAAAGCAAATGGCAGCATCTCATGCCAATCTTTGTATGTAACTGTCATCTTCTGGATGATCTTCTTGATATTCTTATTAACAGCTTCAACAGCCCCATTCATCTTAGGTCTGTAAGGAGAGGAATTATGGTGTGCAATCTTGAATTCAGCGCACAACTCATCCATCATCTTATTATTCAGATTAGATCCATTATCAGTAATGATCTTATCTGGCACACCATAACGGCAAATCAGCTGGTTCTTGATAAACTTCACAACCACCTGTCTGGTCACATTCACGTACGAAGCGACCTCAACCCATTTGGTGAAGTAGTCAATTGCTACGAGAATAAACCTGTGTCCGTTGGACGCTTTCGGTTCGATCATGCCAATCATGTCGATTCCCCACATAGAGAAAGGCCATGGTGATGAAATCACATTCAGATGTGTCGGAGGGATATGAATCTTATCCGCATAAATCTGACACTTGTGGCATTTCTTCACATATTTGCAGCAGTCAGACTCCATTGTCAGCCAATAGTAGCCTGCTCTCAGCATCTTTCTAGCCATGGCATGTCCATTGGAATGAGTACCAAATGAACCCTCATGGACCTCAGTCATCAACAGGTTTGCTTCGTGTCTATCCACGCATCTGAGCAAAACCATGTCAAAATTTCTCTTATACAGCACTTCACCACTGAGGTAGAAACTGCCGGACAACCTTCTCAAAGTTTTCCTATCTTTCACAGATGCCCCGGGCGGGTAGACCTGGTTCTGGAGGAAATTCTTGATATCAAAATACCAAGGCTTGTCATCATTGACTTCTTCGACTGCAAATACGTGAGCTGGTCTATCCAAGCGCATCACGGCAATATTAGGGACTTCGTTCCAATACTTGACAACAATCATGGAAGTGAGCGTTGCAAGAGCATCTGCCATCCAATTATCTTCTCGAGGAATATGATGAAAGTCAACTTCTGTAAAGAAAGTTGAAATCCTTCTTGCATAATCTCTATATGGGATGAGACTTGGCTGATTCGTCTCCCATTCACCCTTGATCTGATTGACAACCAGGGCCGAATCACCGTATACATCAAGATGTTTGATTCTTAAATCAATACATTCTTCAAGTCCCATAATACCGGCCTCATACTCTGCCATATTATTCGTGCATTTGAAAGTTAGCCTTGCGGTAAGCGGAATATGTGTGCCATGAGGAGTAATGATTACTGCCCCAATTCCATTTCCGTATTGGTTTACAGCGCCATCGAACACCATTGTCCATCTGGAACCAGGTTCCGGACCTTCATCAAGTGTAGGCTCATCACAATCTTTCATTTTCAAATACAGAATTTCCTCATTAGGGAAGTCGTACTGAACTGACTGATGATCTTCAATTGGCTGGTGCGCTAAATGGTCAGCCAAGATACTACCTTTAATAGCTTTCTGAGCTCGATACTCAATATCATACTCAGACAATAGCATCTGCCAACGGGCAATCCTCCCAGTTAAGGCAGGCTTCTCGAAAATATACTTGAGCGGATCCATTCTGGATATCAACCAAGTTGTATGATTTATCATGTACTGGCGCAACCGCTTAGCAGCCCAAGCTAAAGCACAACACGTCTTCTCAAGCATAGAGTACCGAGACTCACAATCAGTAAACTTCTTACTGAGGTAGTATATAGCAAATTCTTTCTTCCCTGATTCATCTTGCTGACCGAGGACACAACCCATCGAGTCTTCAAGCACAGTCAAATACATGATTAGAGGTCTTCCTTCCACAGGCGGAGACAAGATCGGAGGTTCAGACAGATAATCTTTGATACTGTCGAAAGCTTTCTGGCAATCCTCGGTCCAATCATGAGATTGATCTTTCCGAAGGAGCTTGAATATCGGCGCACATGTGGCAGTCATGTGGGATATAAATCTGGAAATATAATTCAAGCGGCCAAGAAAACCTCGGACTTGCTTCTCAGTTTTGGGTGCAGGCATCTCTTGTATTGCTTTGACCTTTGCAGGATCAACCTCAATACCTCTCTCGCTGACAACGAAACCCAACAACTTGCCGGAACGGACTCCAAATGCACATTTGTTCGGATTCAGGCGAAGTCTAAACTTCCTCAGGCGCTGAAAAAGCTTCAACAAATGCTCAATATGCTCAACTTCCGTTCGAGACTTAGCAATCATATCATCAACATAGACCTCTATCTCCTTGTGCATCATATCATGAAACAAGGTAGTCATAGCTCGTTGATACGTGGCTCCGGCGTTCTTCAGACCGAAGGGCATCACTCGATAACAGAATGTTCCCCAAGGTGTGATGAATGTTGTCTTCTCCATATCTTCGGGTGCCATTTTGATTTGATTATATCCGGAAAATCCGTCCATAAAGGAAAAGACTTTGAATTTAGCTGTATTATCTACCAACATATCAATGTGTGGTAGAGGAAAATCATCTTTCGGACTAGCTTTATTCAAATCTCTGTAATCAACGCACATACGGACTTTTCCGTCCTTCTTAGGAACAGGCACAATATTGGCCACCCATTGAGGATATGTAGAAGTCACCAGAAACCCCGCATCAATTTGCTTCTGAACTTCCTCTTTGATCTTCACTGCCATATCTGGATGAGTTCTTCTGAGCTTCTGCTTCACAGGCACGCACTCAGGCTTCAAAGGCAGGAAATGTTGCACAATATCTGTATCTAGACCCGGCATGTCTTCATATGACCAAGCGAAGATATCTGAATATTCTCGTAGCAAACTGATCAAATCCTTCTTGACAGACTCTTCAAGAAGTGCCCCAATCTTCACCAGACGAACACAATCCTCAGACCCCAAGTTGACTGTTTCCAGATCTTCAAGGTGCGGCTGAATGATCTTCTTCTCGTGCTCAAGGAGACGGGAAATCTCATAAGGAATTCCTTCAACATCATCTTCCTCTGCTTCGAATACAGGGAATTCAAAATTGGGAGATGGCGTTGGATCATTATGTTCAATGGGTTTTAAGATCAACCTGCATAATGATTTTGGTTAATGAAAAACTTTAGAATTTAAACAAGCAACTCATTATGCAGATGAAAAATGTTTGCTTTTATTCTTGTTTTTATGGGTTTTTTTTTGTGATCACTGATTTCACGCAAAAAGCAAAAAGTGAAAACAAATGGAAAAACAAATGTTTAACAATGCATTAATTGAATGAAAACATCATTGTATATATGCTGCCAACAATGTCATCACTTCTCCTTTTGGCATGGGAGAAGGGTTTTAAACAAAGTGAACAATTACTCTGATCTATGGATGACCGTAGGAACATCTACAGCGACCCAATTGTGGCAGACACCACTAGGAATGACGAAATTGTTCAAGTCTTCTGCATCCTCTTCCAAGATAGCAGCAGCCTCGTCCTCAGATTGATCATCATGGATGAAACCTCCACTTGTGAACAAACCCTGCTCATTGAATGCCCTAGAACAGTAGCCAATGCCAGCCCGGGATCTATTGTCTTCCAGCTCGATCACCTTCCCTAAACCAGCAACTGCACCACATTCAATGGCCAGTTTCGCATCACGGTAGGAAGCAAATGATGGAGACTTCTTCTCAATCGGTTCATCAATAGATAAAGCTTGGAACAGCGTTCCAACTTCATCCTCAGCGTCAATGTATGAGAAAGAAGACAAGTGGCTAACCAGGAGAGCCTTTTCTACCCCTACCACAACCAGTTTCTTGTTCTTCACGAACTTCAATTTCTGGTGTAGGGTGGATGTCACGGCGCCTGCCTCGTGAATCCATGGTCTGCCTAAGAGACAGCTATAAGATGGGTGGATATCCATTACCTAGAAGGTAACCTGGAAATCACTTGGTCCGATTTTGATAGGGAGATCAACTTCTCCAATCACAGTTTTGCGCGACCCATCAAAAGCTTTCACAACGACCCCACTCTGCCTCATAGGAGGACCCTGATATGACAATCTGGAGAGTGTGGATTTTGGCAATACATTTAAGGATGATCCAGTGTCCACCAGCACGTTGGACATGGCATCAGATTTGCAATTTAGAGATATGTGTAAAGCCATGTTGTGGTCTCTTCCCTCCTCCGGGAGATCAACGTCACTAAAACTCAAAGTGTTGCAAGCGGTGATGTTTGCAACAATACTATCAAATTGCTCAATCGTGACGTCGTGATCAACATACGCCAGATTCAATACCTTCTGCAGAGCCTCCCTATGGGGTTCTGAATGCAACAGCAAGGATAGTATGGAGATTTTGGATGGCGTTTGTAGAAGCTGGTCTACAACATTGTACTCGCTCTTTTTGATGAGCCTCAGCATCTCATCAGATTCTTCATTCATAATGCCATTCGGGCCAACAGAAGAAGCGGGAGTCTTTTGTATGGAGGAGGAGGGTCTGGCAACATCAAGTGCCGGATTCTGAAAATTAACAGCGGTCCCCACCGGACGCTCAGCAGATTCAGAAGCAACAGGGACTTTGGCAGGTGCAGAGAAAACACGACCACTCCGGGTCAGCCCGCTCACATCAGCGATGTTGGTTACAGCAGTTGAGGGCAAAGGCACTTCTACCCCATCTTGCACAGCAACAGGGTTATATCTGAACAACACAGCTCGGTCAGACGAATAAGGCACGGGGCCTGCAGGTTTAATCACCAAGGAGGGAGAAGCCTTCGGCTTGCTGCTATCATAGCGAATAACAACAGGCTCGGGTAACTTGAACACGGGGGATATAACATTAACCTCCGGTTCGTCCTCATCGACATTGTGATTCTGCATAATCTCAATGGTTCCTTCGTCTAATAACTCTTGCAATTCTCTGCGGACCTGGTTGCAACCCAAGCGGTTCACCGAACAGATGCGGCATTTGTCTTGGTCATGCTCCATGTGGCTGTACTGACACAGCAAACGATGTAATTCCACCAACGACTGTCGAATATGACTTACATATTTGACCTTATACTTCCCAGGGCATCCCTGGACCATGTTCACAGACTTCCCATGCGAAGGCAATGGGTTCTTGGTGATATTTGGGCATGAATCTTCAAAGCTCAAAATTCCACACCTCATCAGGTCTTGAACCTTAGTCTTGAGTGGATAACAGTTTTCAATATTATGGCCCGGAGCTCCGGAGTGATACACACAATACTGATCTGGTTTATACCACCATTGTGGGTTTGCAGGAATAGCAGGAGGATCCCTGGGAGTAACCAATTTCCTTTCCAATAAGGAAGGATATAGCTCTGCATATGACATCGGAATCGGATCGAAGCTGATCTTCTTCCTATCATAATTCAAGTTGGCCTGATTGGTTGTGCTTCCACGAGGCTGGTAAGCCTGTTGCTGTGGGCGTTGTTATTGCTGATATTGAGGCTGTTGATATTGCTGCTGCTGATATTGCTGATGTTGCTGAGCATCTCTGAATACAGGTGCTATATGAGCCACCTGGTGCTGATGACCAGCACGGCGTGCGGGTTTCCTCTGAACAGGAGGTTTCCTTGATTTTCCATGGGATTGCACAGCATGTGCTTCCTCATCCTTCCTCTTAGCAAATGCTCCATACCGCTTGCTAGAAGAGCCCTCATCTTTCGCCAAACGTCCTTCACGGACACCTTCTTCCAACCTCATCCCCATATTCACCATCTCGGTGAAATCAGAGGGAGCGCTAGCGACCATCCGCTCGTAATAAAAAGAACTAAGAGTCTTCAAGAAGATCTTAGTCATCTCTTTCTCTTCCAGCGGAGGAGTAATTTGAGCAGCCAGCTCTCGCCACCTATGGGCGTACTCCTTGAAGGTTTCCTTGTCCTTCTGCGACATAGACCTGAGTTGATCTCGGTCAGGCGCCATATCGACGTTATATTTGTACTGCTTGACGAAGGCTTCGCCAAGGTCGTTGAAGGAACGGATATTGGCACTGTCCAAACTCATGTACCATCTGAGCGCAGCACCCGATAAACTGTCTTGAAAATAATGAATCAACAGCTGATCATTATCAGTTTGGGTTGACATCTTCCGGGCATACATGACCAGGTGAGCAAGTGGACAGGTGTTCCCTTTGTATTTCTCAAAGTCAGGTACTTTGAATTTAATCGGTATCTTCACACCGGGAACAAGGCATAGCTCGGCAGCAGACTTGCCGAAAAGATTTTTACCTCTGAGGGTCTTCAATTCCTTCCTCAGCTCAAGGAATTGGTCATTCATGGCATCCATCTTTTCATTAACATCCGGGCCCTCAGACGGCTCGGAATGATAGATGGTGTCGTCTACCCTCGGCATGGTATGCACGACAGGAGGAGCAGCAATAGGGACCGGGCTAGATGCCGGCATATGAGCAAAAGTTGGAGCAGGAATATCCGGCATGAAACCCGGAGGCATACCCCAAGGGAACCCGGCTGGCATGGCGTGAGACGCAAAATGAGCACTGGCTGGCACAGACGGAACTATAATCTCTAAGACGACAGTCCTCTGAACAGGAGTTACAGGCGGTTGAGCAGGTTGATTCTGAGCAGCAAGAAGTTGCTCCATCAAAGCGCCAAGTCTGGCGACCTCTTCTTTCAGTTCTCTGTTCTCTTGCTCTAACTGATCCATAACTCTGGCAGAATTTGCTCTAGTATAGTACCGGTGAGTCAGCTTGTCTTCAAAATAAATGAAGAACACAGAGCCAGCACAAGAAGACCAGAAACAAGGTACCAGCTTATGCAGAATGATGCATGAAATGCTTGTGCATATGCTTTATTTTATTTTCAAGGAACCCTTAGGGTATTATTTGCAATTTTTGAATTTTTAAAGCATTTATTATCATCATGGAAAATATCTCATTCAATATATCGAGACAAAGAAGTACAGCATTTTTGATTCAATTACAAGGAGAAAAGGAAAATAACATCCTATGGATCCCTAATAGCTCGGGATGCTGGAAGACGAGAAACACACAGCTTCTTGATCTCCCTCTCATAGGCAGCTTCCATATCTGCTTTCTCCTTAGCCAGCCGATCATACTTCCTCTTCCAGAATTTGGAAGACTGAGGAAGCAAAGAAGTCCAAGTGTCATTGGGATCGTCGATCACTCGATGCTCAAGAAACTCAATCAAAGCGTCCTTCTCCTTAAGCTGCTGAAGCAATTCTTCTCTTTCACGGATCCAAGCACGTGAAAGGTCTTCTTCTCTCAACTCCTCTACACGTTGGGTAGGGAGGGTTGAAGGCCCAGCCACATCCAACGGTGTAGGTCTTGGATGGTCGTATGGCATCAAGTACGCAGCGGCTCTCTGTCTGACCCAGGAAGTATAGGGCTCCAAAGCAATGCAATTCTTCGGACCCAATTCGTTCCTACTCTTCTTGCAGATCTTGCGCCAAGCGCGGACGAATCTGGCTTTCAGGCCTTGGGGATCTTTACCCTCCTGAAAGAACACACCTTCTAACAGAATATTATGAGGTTTATCCTTTAGGGGGAACCCAAGCTGACGTCGTGCGAGAATGGGATTGTAGCTGATCCCACCACATGTACCAAGAAGGGGCACATTAGGGAATTCACCACAATAGTCAATGATCTGAACAGTGTCATACACGCGATCATACCAGGAGATATCATCATTAGTGAGAGACATGAGTCTCTGAGACCACCGTAGACATCCCTTGTTCTCCTTGAAGGCAAGAGTCTGCGGCAAGTGCGAAATAAACCACTTGTACAACAGAGGTAGACAGTAGACAATAACTCCTCCACCCTTTGCATTCCTCAGATGCAGAGAGACATAGGCATCACCCAACAAAGTCGGAACGGGATTAAGAACTGAGAAGATCCTAATGGCGTTCATGTCCACGAATTTGTCGAAGTTGGGGAATAAGACCAACCCATAGATGAGCAGCACGAACAAAGCCTCAAAGGCATCCTCACTCATGGCTTTCCCATTGATGGTAGCTTGAGCGACGAGGAACTCGGAAGGAAAACCCTGAATTCCACCTTTGGTAGTCAAATTAGCTTTGATCAAAGCTTCATCTATGTGCAACAAGTCTGCAATCTCTCGAGCGGTCGGAATACTCTCTAGGCCACTGAACGGCACCTGATCCAGAATCGGGATCCCAATGAGGTGAGAATACTCCTCCAAGGTAGGTAATAACTGGAAATCCGGAAAGGAGAAGCAGTGATACAGCGGATCATAGAACTGAGCTAGAGTACTCATCAATCCCTCATCAACCTGAGTAGTCAACAGAGGCAGAAGCTTCCCATACCGAGCTTTGAAACCCAAGGGATCTAATACATAAGATGTCAGATTCCTTAACTCTTTCACGTCGGGCTGCTTAAAGCTGTACTTCTTTGTATGCCTTTTTGGTCTTTCCATGTCTGAAAATTTTGCAAATAAACCCTTTAAGTTCCTTGAAAATTTTCTCTTTTTTTTTATGACATGGGATGCAGATGAATGCATGAATGCATGAATGCAACAATCACACTCAAGGATCAAGCAAAGCACACCAAACAAAGGTCGTGGGAAAGCTCATTGTATCCCCTAATATCAATCATCCATTTTGGTGGATTTAGGTTTTCACCTTATCAACACCCAAGTTCCATTGATATTAACGGTACATGAACCGGCTCTAACATCCTTAATATCAATCATCAATTTTGGTAGATTTAGGTTTTACACCTTATCAATACCCAAGTTCCATTGATATTAACGATGTTTGAACGACTCAACCACAAATCACGGGTTTGCTGAGAGTCACGAGCATGGAGTCTTGGTCAAGAACCACCCAAAGGGAGTGTACTAGGGTTTAAACCTGCCAGACATGTTCTACCAGAGGTTCCCATAATCATCGTCCCATCTCTCGGCACTATGCCAAACAAGACCTTAGACAGCGCTTTTTTTGGCCTTAGACACCGCTGTCTAAACCTCCGCTGCTAAAGGTTTAGACAGCGCTTTTTTAAATCTTAAAAGCGCTGTCTAAGCCCCCCCCCCTTAGACAGCGCTTTGGCCAAAAGCGCTTTCTAAGACCCTCCTATTTTAATTTTTTTAGGTATACCTTAGACAGCGCTTTTGGCCAAAGCGCTGTCTAAGGGGGGGGGGGGGGGCTTAGACAGCGCTTTTCAAAAAGCGCTGTCTAAGCCCCCCCTATTTTAATTTTTTTAGGTATACCTTAGACAGCGCTTAAGGCAAAAGCGCTGTCTAAGGGGGGGGGGCTTAGACAGCGCTTTTCAAAAAGCGCTGTCTAAGCCCCCCCCTTAGACAGCGCTTTTGCCTTAAGCGCTTTCTAACCCCCCCTTTAGACAGCGCTTTTTACAGAAGCGCTGTCTAATGTATACGAAAATTTTTGAAGCTTTTGTTTTAAATCCCATTTTTCCAGGTTTATAAACCAGAATTTCTACCTGTTTTCAACCAGATTTTGACAGACAGTTATCACATTTTATACATGCCATTTTGGCCTTTTTTCTACCAATTTTTGGCTAACAAATATATATATATATACCAATTCAAACCAATTTTGTACACATTTACAAATATGACAATTAGTATCAAAATATATACAAATTTATGTACACATTTACAAGTCATTACATATACTACAAATGTACACATTAATTACACAAATTTATGAAAAAACTTTGAGCTCTATCATGAATTGACACCACTCCTCTTTGATTTCGTCCACTTGATCCTTTGTATAAAATGCACACTTGAATTCCTCAAAGTACTACATAATAATATAACATATTTTGAATTAATTCCAACTATTTAATTATATGAGATATGTGTAAATATAAAAATAACTCATAGGTTAGAAATACATACATCGGTGGGAATCACTAATCGGCCCAAAGCAAGAGTATCTCGCATAAACCTCAACACGAAATACCCGCAATCTATTTGATTACGTTGTTGAGGACACTACATGAAAAAAAATATGGATTATAAATCCTAAGTTTTATCAAGTGTCATCACTAATATAATAAAAAATGTGGTAATTAAAAATATACCGCCACTTTAATCCATGTAATGCGGTTGGCGCTCCTCCTTGAGGTTTGGATATCTCGTTGGGCCCGAAAAGCTTGTAGGACGCTAATAAAATAAAAATGAAGCAATTAGAACAATTCACATAAACTAAGAAAAATTTTGAACATTCTCACTTACGTGTCAATTAGGTTCTTCATATCCGGGTATGTTGTCCAATCATTTCCTAACGAGTCAAGATAATACACAATTTCTCGGATAGGATTGATTGCGAGCAACAACCAATGTCCACTGTAATGATTAGGCAAATGTTAGATGGTAACTTGGAAAATAATTATAATAGATGAATTTAGAATGAAATGCTAACCCGGTATTAAACGGTATAAAAAACAACTTCTCCGCATCTTTATTCTCCATGAGGATCTGAAGAACATACTCCGTCACGGTATGCGGTCTACTTAAGATTAAACCTAAGTTGACGGTCGCGGGTGCTAAGAATCCGAATGACTCGTCCAAATCATTGGGGCGCATCAATTTGTCATACAAAAACCTAATATAAAAACATCATTAACACCTCTTTTGAAACATAAAGTAAACCGGATTAACATAAAGTAAACATCATTAACATAAGTTGTTTAATTAATAAAACAAAGTAGACCGGATTTACCTAATATATGTATTGACAACGTTGACGCCGATTTCTTCATGACCAAAAACTTGCATGAAGTCTTCATTACCAATCATTTGGTCGTAATCAAAGCCGAAAATCCCTACCTCCATATGTACATTCCGAACACCTCCGGTCGGTATATCGGTCATCTCTATAAATGTCCTGAGGCACGACCTATACTTGGCGGTAGGTTTTTTCCTAGCTACGGTCTTCTTAGCACCAGAACTTTTTACCCGTGCGGAGGCGTTGCTAACCTCCTTTTTTTGTTGTGCGGAGGCATTGCTAACCTCATTTTCTTTTGATTTGGATTTTGTGGGAGTCTATTTAACATAACCAAGGAAAATATGTAAGTAAAATTTTAAGCATAAATTTTAAACTTTGAATATACACATTAAAGTTAACATAAGTTTTAAGCATACCTCATATCCTACGCATATGAGGTTTGTCGGCCATGCAACAAACGAACCTACTGCTTCGTGCACCGTTGTTGCATCCGAATCATCGCTAGGATATGGTAATGCTGCATTCGGCTCAACTGCAATATCAACTGATACCTTCAAACATCCAGCAGGGAGCTCTCTAGTGTGGAGTAATACTCCGCTAACGTTATGCACTTTTCCCTTGCCAACCATCCGATAGTATGGTGACGACAAATACAGCTGACAATGGGAAATGCCCTAAAACCAATAATAACAAGAAATCGTTAATGTGTATATATGTCAAATACATAATTTAAGCAAATAGTTCAATTTAAGACAATTATATGTAATTACCTCTGGAATGTTCGGCTGAAAGGTACAGTTGATACTGTTTTTGTCCGAAGCATCTCTGTATACCGTTGAGGCGCTAGCCTCTCTTTCTCTCCTCAGTGCATCAAGCTCAGCTTGCATGGCTTCCAATCTTGCATGAAGCTCCCGATTACTAGGAGCCTTTCCTTTTTTAACACTGAGGGAGGTCGGAGTGACTCCAAATCCCTTACCCCTCACCCGACCAGAATACTCAGGGACATCTAATGCCCGACTAAGTATGCTCTTAGTATCATCGGGAGATAGAGACTGAGATAGCTCCTCCTGAAAAATCAGATGAATACCGTATACTTGTCAAATATTTGTGTATAAAAATGTTATTCAATTAATGAAAAAATGTTATACTTACACATTTCTGGTATACGTTTAGAACTTCTTCTTGTGGAACTCCAGATTTGCCCACACGGGCTTCCTTCCACAAAACATGTGCAGGAAGAGATGTTTCTGAACTTTCCTCCTTCTGCAGCTACACATTAAGTCATACAATTTGATCAGATAAAACTAATATATGATGAACAAATTTGTTTTCGCAATTTATAAATACTTACCATGGATTGTTCTAAGCGTCCATATCCGACACGTCCTTTTCGGTACGGATATGCGGGACTTGATGCTCTTTCCCGATTTGTAGCACTTATTCTTTGAAAAGTCGGGTCTTGTCTTTTGGATTTGAAAGCTTCCCATTCTTCAGCCGATATCAAACTTTCATATTTTCTAGGAAGCTCCGCATCCACAAAATTACCATCCGCATCCTTAAGGAACTTGGATGATAAAAATGTCCGAAACCCTCTAAGAAGCTTTCCGGCCAATTTCATACAAAACCCTCTTCTTTCTTCTTCGATGTTAAAACATCGCTAAGAAAAACATACAGATTGATAGTTAGTATCGGTAATTGAAAAAACATAATTGATACCGTATAATTAAGGGCCAAATGATTGTACCTTTATCTCACTCCAAATTTTTTCTTTGGACTCTTTCAACTCTTTATTTCTCCAATCATCACATGTAATGGGAATTTCATTCCTTACTAGTGCACCGATGAAACTAGTTAAGGTATGCCCATTAGGTTCTATAAGTTGTCCCTGGTTGTTCCAAGAGACATCTAGTATGATGCCTCGAGATCTTCCTTGGACCACCCTTCGCATTACTGTGATGCCTCTTCGAATTTCTTCTTCCGCGGATACTTTACTAACTTCCTCATGTTGGTTATCAGCCATGTCTAACCTGTAATAAACCAAGGAAACCATCAAATATCAAATATAACTTATAATCAAAGCAATTGAAAACAAAAAAATAAAGAAATCATGCATTATCAGATATAACTTATAATCAAAGCAATTGAAAACAAAAATATAATGAAATCATGCATTATCACATATAACTTATAATCAAAGCAAATGAAAAAAAAAATAAAGAAACCATGGATAATTTACCTAAGTCACTAACATCTCTTTCTTTTCTTTGTTGGAATATTAATCACTTGTTTCTTAGCAATGCGTACGGATGAATTGATCCAAATTCCCTCATTATGATCGTTTCTTATATATGACTCATCCGGTATAAGATCCTCAACTTCATCATTTCTATTCAACTCATTCCGTCTAATGCATGACTCATTCTCAACATCAATATCACATTGATCGACACCGCTATCATCAGTCACTTTGTTAGAGAAAAGCACTATAGACCATTTTGTACTCTTCGGGTCATTCACATAGAACACTTGTTTAGCTTGAGATGCTAGAATAAAAGGTTCATCTTTGTACCCCACCCTAGTAAGATCAACTTGCAAAAATCCAGACTTATCCATTCGTATGCCACTACTATTCACCCACTTGCAACCAAAGATGGGAATCTGAAACTTCTCGTAATCAAACACCCAAATGTGCTCAATAACTCCAAAATATGACAAATTTGCATATTTGGGGTTTAAGTCCTTCATACTTGATATATGCATTGCTTCAGCTAGCACGGTGACACCACTATTTTGCATAGTACTCTTATCATCTTGTTCTTTGGTATAAAATGTGTATCCATTAATTGAATATGCGCTATGAGAAAACACATGCAAACTTGGACCATATGCCAAACATCTCAACCTTTCTGTTACCGAAGAAGGATCTGAAGAGCACTTCAAATAAATATGATCCTTCAACCATTGTATGAAACTTTGATTGTGCTCTATAACTATCCAATTTTCATTTCTGTTCGGATTTAACCTTCGGAGTACATCCTTGTGCATTTCAACATATGGCTCAACCTCATTATTATTGTGCAGAACATACAAATGAACTTGATCCCGTTCATCCCTTGATATTGTCACAATTTTATTCCCAATTAATTTTTTACCTTCCATTTTGTCGAAAATCTGAGCTCTGGGGAGTCCAATCGATTGAACGTTAGACAAATATTCAGTACAAAACTCAACAGCTTCTTCAACAATGTATCGTTCAACAATACAACCCTCTGGTCGACTTCGAGATTTCACGTACCCTTTTAATATTTTCATATACCGTTCAGCAGGGTACATCCATCTCATATAAGCTGGTCCACACAACTGTGTCTCTTTCACAAGATGAACAACTAAATGAACCATTATGTCAAAAAAAGACGGAGGAAAATACATTTAAAGCTCACACAAGGTAATTACAATCTCTTTTTGTAGTGTTGGTAAGATCTCGGGATCGATCACCTTACTACAAATTGACCTAAAGAAAAAACACAATTTAGTTATGGCACTTCTTACTTTTTCTGGCAAAATAGAACGTATACCTATCGGTAGAAAATGTTCCATTATAACATGGCAATCATGTGTCTTCAAATTCTTCAACTTGAGGTCTTTCATAGAAACAAGTCTTCTGATATCAGATGAGTATCCTTCTGGAACCTTAACTTCACTCAGAGACTTACACAAATTTTTTTTCTCCTTTCTAGATAAAGTAAAAGCAGCAGGTGGTAGATATGTTCGTCTTCCTTTCTTCACGGGTGCTAATTCAGTTCTCATTCCCATTTTTAACATGTCCTCCCTTGCTTTAAGGCCATCCTTAGACTTGCCTTTTATATTGAGTAATGTACCGATAACACTTTCAAATACGTTTTTTTTAATATGCATAACATCGAGAAAATGTCTCACGTACAAAGACTTCCAATATGGCAATTCAAAAAATATCGACCTTTTCTTCCACCCACCTTTCACAATCTTATGTGCAAAAGGCTTGCCAAACTCAGTACGCACATCTTTCACCTTTTCAAAAACTTGTTCACCTGACAATGCGGGTGGAGCTCTACGATGTTCGGTGTCTCCATTGAATGCTTTTCTCCACCCACGATAGTGATGTTTAGAATGTAAGAATCTACGATGACCGAGAAACACATTCTTCTGGCAAAGTTCCAATCGAATCGTATCGGTTCCGTCTTCACAAACAGGACACGCACGTTGACCTTTAATGCTATACCCAGATAGATTCCCGTATGCTGGAAAATCATTAATTGTGCCAAACAACATCGCCCTCAAATTGAAACTTTCTTTCCTATATCCATCATAAACCTCCACACCGTTCTCCCACAAAATCTTTAAATCTTCGATCAGAGGTGTCAAGTATACGTCTATGTCATTCCCTGGTTGTTTAGGCCCAGAGATTAACATAGATAACATCATGTACTTACGCTTCATACATAGCCACGGAGGTAGGTTATAAATCATAAGAATCACAGGCCATGTGGTATGTGAGATACTTTGAAGACCATGTGGGTTCATTCCATCAGTAGATAATGCCAATCGAAGGTTTCTTGCTTCTGATCCAAACTCAGGATAATCATTATCAATCTTCGACCACTGTGGTGAATCAGCCGGATGCCGATACATTCCATCAATAATTCTTTCATCTGCATGCCAAGTAAGATGTCTTGCATCGGTTTCACTACGAAACATGCGCCTAAATCTCGGAATTATCGAAAAATACCATAAGACTTTTGCGGGAGATAATCATTTCTTATATCGAGACAAACCGCATTTAGGGCACTCAGTTAACATTGCATATTCGTTACGAAACAAAATGCAATCGTTAGGACAAGCATGTATCTTATCATAGCTCATGCCAATAGAGCACAACATTTTTTTGCCTCATAGGTTCGATTAGGAAGAACATTATCATCCGGTAGCATTTCTCTCATAAGGGCCAACAACTCTGTGAAACTTTTATCCGACCATCCATTGCCCGCCTTTAAGTTGTACAACTTTAATACCGCAGAAAGTCTTGAGAATTTAGTGCAACCTTTGTACAACGGTTTCTCAGCATCGCTTACCATCCTCTCAAACATTTCAGGACAATCATGAAGATCTTCTTCCAGTGCTTCTACAATCTCTTCAACTCGATCACAATCGTTTGTTTCCGTGTCTTTGTCGTATGAAGCATAGGTCGTACTACTTTTTCCACTCGATTCAACATTCTCGTTAATTTTCTCACCATGAAATATCCAACACTGATAACTTTGATCAATTCCATGCCTCAGCAAATGCGATTTCAATCCATGTGCGTCAACCTTACCAATATAACAACAACGCAAGCAAGGACAATGCATTCGTCTGGGGTTTTCAGCGTGTTGAACAGCATACTTAACGAATTCCAAAACCCCACTCTCGTACTCTTTGGTCATTCGATCGGCACAGATCCATGTTTTATCCATGGTTTTCCTACTTATTTAAGTAAACAATTAATCCAGACGAAAATACATAACTAAGGTAGTATCTTTGAACATTCAACTGGTCAAAACTATTATTCCATAGTAGTTTCAATGAACATTCAAATTGATTTCAAAATACATTCACCAAAATCCATTTAACATCCTAACTAGTATTCACCTGTCACCAAACTTTGTAGCTTGTTCTTTTCAGACTAGCATGAGTTACTAAATTGATACACTAACTACTACTTTAACTCCTATTAGCATTTCAATAACTGATTTCAAAATACACTAATAAACCTTGTCCATTCAATATTAACTAACTTACTAACTTTATTTGCCAATTCAAACATGACTAACCAACTTTCCTAAATAACTAACTGAATCACATTTCAAATTTCATAACAGTCCTACTAACAAAACTGTTCTAATTAATCTCTAACAGTCTCTGACACATAATTAACAGTTTCATAGCTAACTATCGAATCAACTCAACTAACAATCATATTATCAATAACCAACTAACTACTTTTCACTAACTTACTAACTTAACTAACATTTCAAACTAACACTTTAATTCCCTAAACACTAACTGATTCAACTTCAAAACCAACATTCAACCCTAAGGCAACAGAATAAACTTCAAAATCTCAAAATTTGGGTCATTTTATATGACTGAGTTTTCACACATAATACAGAACCAACATTGGTAATACAGAAAAATATGACTGAGTTTTCAACAGAACCAACATTGGTGATACAGAAAAATACAGAAAAATATAAAATGGGGCAAGAGTTTTCACACATAATGTTCAACATGCATGTGGTACCAAAGTTATTTAGGGTTTGAGAAAGAGACTTACCAAGGTGTGGTTATGGTGAGAAGGAAGGGTTTGTTTCGCTGCCGGTATAGTGAGAAGAAATACGCGCCGCCGGTACCAAAGAAATACGCGCCGCCGGTTTGTTTCCAGAGAGAAATACGTGAGCACGGCCGCCGAGAGTGAGAAGGTAGGGCTTTTGTGGAAATGGCGTAAGTTTTTGAGGTGAGTGAAGAAGAGGGAAAACAAAAGAACAGAACACGAAAGCGCTTTTGTGGTCTGAAATTTTATTTTAATAAGACCTTAGACAGCGCTTTTGTGTAAAGCGTTTTCTAAGGTATGCCTTAGACAGCGCTTTCCAAAAGCGCTTTCTAAACCCCCCCTTAGACAGCGCTTTTGGTTTTAATTTTTTTTTTAATTTAAAGACTTTAGACAGCGCTTTATCAAAAGCGCTGTCTAAGGTCTATATTTAAAAGCGCTTCCTAAAAGCGCTGTCTAAGGGGGGGTCTTAGACAGCGCTTTTAAAAAGCGCTGTCTAAGACCCCCCCTTAGACAGCGCTTTTAGTATTTTCTTGGAACATTTTCAGCGCTTTATTTTAATTTTAACCTTAGACAGCGCTTTCTGTTAAAAGCGCTGTCTAAGATGCGTTGTTAAAAGCGCTTTTTGGCGTAGTGCGGATATTATCGGAGGAACAAATACTCGTATTCCAAAAATATTCTCAAGAGAGACTCTTATGAGTGTAGTATCGCGTAACAATCGCATCAGAACTTACATCTGAACGACCTCCGCACTACGTCCTAAAAATAGGCCAAGATGGGCTTGGTAAACTAAGGTCCTTGGCTTCTAAGGCACATGATTGAACGAATAATGCCTAACCACAAATGACTTGTGTGACATTATTAATCCAACATGACCTCCACCAAGTGAATGGACTCGCAAGTCAACTGGCTAAGGAATACTCCACACCAGTCAACAAGACTACGCCATTCTCCTATCCTAGAGTGCACTCGAGTTCGGGTATAGAACTCATCTCACAGAGATCACCAAAGCAAACAGCAATTGTATATCAAGCAATTCAAACATTACAATTAATACAGTTATCCCAAATTGTACAAAAATATGTCAAATAACACATAAACAATATCATACAACAAGGGTGAAAAGTAGGCAATACCACCAGGGAAGGTCTAATGTTTTCCCCAGCAGAGTCGCCACTTTTCTGTAGCAGTGTATTCGTCGCTATATGATTTATTAATTAAGCCATAAGCAAAGTATACAATGAATCGAGTCGCCACCGCACTTTTATTTATCCTAAGGACTGGTTAAAAAGCGAACAAAAACCTAAGAAGTTTTACACGTAGAAAACTAATGAAAAAGATCATAGAATCTGGGTAAGGGGTAAATTACGCAATGGGAAGGTGTTAGGCACCATCACGTCCTAGGTACTCCTAGGGAGCCCTTTTCACACTTATTGTATAAAAAACGTTTATTTGTTTTGACATATTGTGCAAACATGAATGGGATGATGAGAAAAGAATATACAAGTTAGTTATTTTTGTGTTTGAACGGATGAACCCGTTGCCTACGTACCTTCCATCAAAGGTAAGGATCAAAACGCCGTAGTTCGGCTAAAAGATTTCCAAAAATTAATGAGTTCAATTTTAAAACACAAGCACTAAGGCTTTTCATTACCAATGGGAGAAAACTCAACCCGAATCAACAATCCACCATGCGAGGACGGCTTCAACATACTAGTGAGGGGTTAACCCTATAATAAGTACGGAAGACTTACAATCAACTCACTAAGGATAAGGTAAGATTTACATCAACCACTATGGTAATTAAAACCTATGGCTAATGTATGAAAACATATTAACAATGGACAAAGCCAAAACAATTGAATGGGTGAAGTTAATTGATTATGATTATTCACAAAATATGGTCAAGGTATGATTAGGATTGATTCAAAGAAGTGTTATGAAAAGTGGTTTGAAAAATCAAGGACTTATGGTCCAGGTTTCTAATTTGAAAAGACATGACAATATTTGCACAACAAGTCAAAGTTTTTGAAAGCAAAGTGTGAAAAGGTTTAGGACAAAGAGGGTATGGATGATGGAATGTAAAACTTCCTAGAAAAGTTCACCTCTTGAAATCATATAGAAGATGATTCAAATGTGTCCTTAGGAATGAGGCAACAAACAAATAAAAATAAAGCAAGGTGATACCGGATGCCATCAATGGTCTTATACCAATCTCACAAACAAAAGCGGATATCGGATACCAATAAATGGATTTACACCAATCTCCTAAAACAAAACAATGATATCGGACGCCATCAATGGTCTTATACCAATCTCACAAAGCAAAAGCGGATGTCGGATACCAATAAATGGGTTTACACCAACCTCCTAAGGTAAACAAAACTTGGATGTCGGATGCCAATCTATCTGGGCTTATACCAACCTCCAAAGGATGGTCATAGGAATACAAGGGCTAACAACATGGTCTTACACTTGCATCCTCACATTCAACAAACAAACAAGCATTAAGCAATGGACATGAGTGACCAAGTGAAGTGGTCTTACACTCTATCCCTTCCAAATCATAGGAACAATGGCCAAATAATATGGTCTTACAATTGTCCTCAATGGGTAAACTCAAACAAACCACAAAGATATGCAATGATGATCATGCAATAATGAACAATCAATGATGATAAGCGCACAAAGGCAAGCAAGCATGTACAGATGCAACAAGCAATCAATCAAACAAAGTCATTTAGCACCCACTATAACCAAACAATTAGGCTCAATCAAAGGGTTAGACTTAAAAGTCCACTGGAATAGGGTGAATGACGCTCTTAACCTTGACATTGAGAGCCAAGGTGAAGCAGATGAAAGGATATGAGGGGTGTGCCTCATCACTCTTATCCCTGGTCAGGGAGAGCATTGAATATCAGAAGGTGGGGGAGTTCAGAAAGATGGAACTCTCTCCCCAAAGTATAGACTCTATGATCTTGGGTTTTACTCAACATGCATCAAACACAAGTAGTGTGAGCAATGTGAGTGACTCACAGAATAGTAGGAGATAGGCTACATATCTCTTTTGTCTACCAATTGCCTCACATGAGGTCTTCACCTGCTTGGGGACAAAAATAAACAATCACAAACATCGCCTCTTAAGGAGGACTTCAGACAGTTGCCTGGCAAAATAACAAGCCAGGTCTTCCAGACTACATGGAGACAAGAGAGCCTACCTTAATGCTTAAGCAAAGCAAAGCAATAGCAAGTTCTCAAGGAACTAAAGCGACTATGGTACCTGAAATCAATCAAATATAATCAATATTCAAGTCACAAAGTCAAAACCAACAAGGTAATGAACCAACAGACAACACAATTATTCACATATGCAAAGCACAAAGCTCAAAGCAAATGAGTTAACATCCTACAAAACAAACCAAGTTAGTTCATGATAATCAATTAAACCAAACTCAATCAACTTGAATTAAATTCCTTAAAGCATTTGCTTCTTTAACCTGAAAAACAACTCAAATGTGAGAAGTAAGACCACTAGGACAAGCCTAGGGTCAAAAGGAGGTGAAAAATTCAAAACAGCAAGTGAAAATTGATCAAAATCAAGATAAATCACTCTAGAATAAAGTCTAATTGGTCCCATATCAAAACTATGCACCAAATCCAATTCATAAGCTAAACATGTCAAACTATGCATTTTGGAACCACATTGGAGCTAACAGAATGATCACACTCAAACCAATATCAAAACAGCTCAATAAATTCCACAAAAATTCAAGTCTAAAAAGAACACATTCAATGAGCACCATATCAAATTTCATGCTATTTGGACAAGTGGAAGTAGGGAAATTAAATCCAAGAAGTCATGGTATGCAAAAACAAACCCAAACTAGGTCACGAATCATGTACCAACTTCAAGCAAGTGTAAAACAGAAATCAAACATTGGAAATGAATGGGACCAAAGCCAAAATGAAGTTAAACATGTTAAGAACCACTCTACCAAATTTCATCTCCACATGATAAGGAATGAGAATTTTACAAGTCATGTAAGTTGATTACTCAAGAAAAGTTCACAAAATGGTAAACAGCAAACAAAAATACCAATCAAATAGGAAATTGATCAACAAATCCTACAAAAAAATCATGGTTAAACTAGACATACAGATGCAATCACATGCAAAAATCCAGGGCAAATGGCATTCAATAAGCATGGAAACAAAATTCATGAAGTTGGCATATCATAGTGTGACACACATTGTCACACTCAAAAAGATCACATCATATCTCTCTAACAAGGAACCCAAAAATAGAAAACTATACATCCAAATCACCAGGAAAGAGTCTAGATCATGACTATAAAATTTCATGCATTTTGGATAAGGCATCAAGATTTCATAATCAAAATGGTGAAGCATATACACAAAACATACATGATCAAAACCTCTTGGCAAAAGCAAAAATCAACCAGGCACAACATTTATTATCATACCTAAAAAAAACTAGAGAGAATTTGGAGATGAACACAAAAATCCTCATTCAATTTGGATCAAAAATGAATTAATTATGATTTTTTGAAGTTTAGTCAAGAAATGAAATAAATATTCACAATTAAATGAAATTAAATAAGCGCTGAGTGGCATTTTCGTAAATCCAGCGAGCCAGGGGCAAAACGCCCCGTTTCACTAAACGCGGTGGCGCCTTGTGAATGGCTGGGATCCGCGGGAAACAGGTTTTCAAATGGAAAGGCCAGGTACGAAGATCAAACACGCGAATTGGAGGAATTCTGTGCAAGTTCTTCGCGTTCATCAACACTCATCATCACCAAGAACAGGTTTTCACGAAAATGCACAAATTATATATGGATCTCTTCATCTTTCAACAAGGATCATGGATATGGCAATGAATTTATCCAGAAATCAACACACAAAAAGATACGATCAAAAATAGTTTTGCTATCCAAACTTTAGATCCAAATTTCTTGATGATTATTGGATGAAATCGCACGATTCAAACGTCAGATTACTCTATGTTCAATGCTCTACCTAAACCACATGTCAATTGCAAGAATTAAAGGAGTTGAAATTTTACCTTCTTGATGTGCAGC
Organism: Lathyrus oleraceus; assembly: GCF_024323335.1. NCBI lineage: Eukaryota > Viridiplantae > Streptophyta > Magnoliopsida > Fabales > Fabaceae > Lathyrus > Lathyrus oleraceus. The sequence goes on along the minus strand of NC_066580.1, from coordinate 420,053,137 downwards.
TGTTGAATCCGTGCGTGTTTGGTCCAAATTGTGTGAAACAGATGGTCTTGGATGATGTAGGAGGTGTACGGTGATGAATGCTCAGCTCAACAATGCACGAGGATGATGGATTTTTCAACTGCCATGGAAGCTCAAGGTTTGCACAGTGGATGAATTTGCACGATTCCTTCAGTATGAACTTCAAACAGTTTTCCCAAATCACCTGTGAATGATGAATACTGCAAAAGAAAGTAGAAAGAATCAAGAGTTCTTGATGAATTGAATGAAAAAAGTGTGTAGAAAAATGTGAGAATTTGAGAGAATTGGTGAATTTTTGGATTCTTGATCTGAAAATGTGATTGTTGATTCTGAGCATTCTGTTAGGATTAGGCCTTTATAGTACCCCTTAATCCAATGCCTTAATCATATTTAGCTCAAATTGGAGTGATTAGCAAATGAAGCTTATTATGGAATTTGGCAAAAATGCCCTCATGCAATCCCATGCAATGTAACAGTAATTTTCCACTTGGAGCAAATCACAAATCACATTTGGAAGTGAGCTGAATTGGTTTGGCATGGAAATCCTTTGTATTTTTGAAATTGGCCTTTTTCCCCACCAAAATTAAATGGTTCACTTGAAATATGACCTTTTTATGTGAAGGTTTTTGATGAAATGTGATGATGGATTTGGAGAGTACACATCAAATGTGGTTTGCTCAAAAAAGAATCAACCAATTTGGCCTTTCCATTCAAAAGTTATGGCACTTTGAACTTCAACTTTTTCTGAAAATGATTTGATCATAACTTGCCAACCACACATGGGAAATGAGTGTTCTTGGACTTTTTGGAAAAGCAAGAGCAAGATCTTCAACTTTCATGTTGGACAAATTTTGATTTGAAGCTTGATTCATGATGTAATTTTGAGGAGGATGACTTTCCATTTTTGGCAGCTGAAAATTACAGGTCATTACTATTTTGGGAAACTTCTTGTCTGACCTCAAATCCTTCACTGTGGATGTTTGAAATGTTAATTGAAGCTTGTATAGACATGAATGAGACCTTTCCAACCATCTCACACCTTCCAATTCCTGATTGAATGCACAGTTGACCACAATTGACTTTGCTAGGGTTTTGGTTGACTGAGCCATGTTTTGATGAATTTCAAGCCTCTACCACATGAGATCTTGATCCAAAATGATATCACAGCTTAAGTGAATCTCTTATGAATAATCATGGTGCCCAAATTCTTCAAGAATGGTCACCATCCATTGCCCAATGGCTGATTTGACTGTTTTGACCTAGTTTGCTTCATCTGCAAGAAACAAGGTTAGATGACAATATTTTTGTACTTTTGGTTAGTAAACACATGAAAAGCAATGATATACAAAGGCAATACATGCTTGGTGATCAAGAACCACACTCACAAGATACCCACCCACTAGGAGGGAAGCAAAGGTGCACAATGATCCTTGAGGCAAATGATATGATATGAGATGATGCCATGAGGGATCTTAGGGCAAAAATTGGGGTCTTACAGATGCCCCTATTTAAGGTCATTCTATCCGGAGAAGTGAAGTTTAGAAATCTTCATCTCGACGCGGTAGAATGGGCTTAAATAACAGTAATGAGACAAATTTTGGTCCCTAAGAGACCTCATGATGCAGATATATGCATGCAAAGGACACAAACTCTGTGGGGATAATGATTCACACAGAAGAAAAGACGATCCATCGGAGTAATACACTCACCAGGAACAGAGACTCTAACGGGACTCTTATGGGGATAATAAAAGAAAAAGAATGCGTGAGCAGGACACGACTCCGAGTTGGGGGAAACAAAACTGACATCACAACGTGCGCAAGACACGACTCTGATTAGGGGATAACAAAAATCAGACTGGAGACCTCACTGGGGAAGCAAAGGACTCACACTGGGGATAAGAATTGATTCCAAAGGAAACACAATCCATTGGAATGACTCGAGCTGACTCACAAAATGCACGTACTGGGGGATAACACCAATACAGCACCACAAATAGCAACACAACTCCGCTGGGGAAATCTAGAAAAGACTTTCCAGGGGAAGCCAGAGAATGAGATGTTACCGGTATAAGGGCAACAAACTCAGGAAGAATGAATATCTAAGACCGGTATAAGGGTGAGAGATATCAATCCATCCAAACATCTGAGAAAGACCTGAAAAAAAGGTACATCAACTCAGGTAAATCTGACTCCATAGGGGACCAAGGTCATAATAGGGAGCAGACAGGAAGGAACACCAGGGATACCGAGGTATATAATAGGTGACCGACCGAAACGTGAATTGGTATATATGCCAAGACACTCATCATCCTGAAGAAAAGCTAGAAAAGCAGACTTGTTTATAGGATGGATATTCAATTCCACAAGGAATATGAATCTTACTCTGTGGAGAAAACAATCAAAAGATTGACCCAAGAGTGCATGAGACATATTATTCATTACCGGCAGACCATGAATAATATACTCGAAAAGGAAGAGACACCAGAGATACCGGAGTATATAATAGGTGACCTACCAAAGACGTGAATTGGTATATATGCCAAAACATTCATCATCCGAAAGGAGGGCTTTGAAGCAAATCAACTTACAGGATAGACATTCGAATCCACAACAGGAAAAACGAATCTTACTCAACTGGGGACACAAACCCGAAGAGTGCATGAGATATAATATCCATTACCGTCAGAACGTGGATAAAATACTCGCATGAGATATATTATCTATAACCGGCAGACCGTAGATAATACACTCGCATGGTAAGAAACACTAGGGATACCGAAGTATATGATAGGTGATCTACCGAAAACGTGGATTGGTATATATGCCAAAACACTCATCATCCAAAACACAAACTGGTTAAAGGATGGGTATTCGATTCTACAAAGAACGAATCTTACTCTACTGGGGATAATCAACAAAGGATTCCACCCAAAGAGTGAAAGAGATATATTATTCATTACCGGCAGACCGTGAATAATATACTCGAAAGGAAAAGACACCAGAGATACCGAAGTATATAATAGGTGACTAACCAAAAAGAGAGACAATCGATGCCAAGCATCCGGGTAAACGAAAGACAACTCAAAGGGATAACTTGCAAGCATCCGGCAAATATCCGACAAAGAAATATTCGACTCCGCAAAGGGAAATAACGAACCTTACTCGACCAAGGAAACACAAAAGGCTTCGACAGAAGAGTGCATGAGATATATTATCCATTACCGTCAGAACGTGGATAACACACTCGCATGGAAGATTATCCACAACCGATTACTGGGTTAACAAAGGATAAATCGACCGAAAAGAAAGGCATCGGGATACCAAAACTAGGTATATAATGATGACCAATCAAAGGGAGTAACAATCATTACCGAGCAAACGGTAAATGAAAGGCGATCCGATAGGAATGAATTGCAAGCATCCGGCAATTATCCACAGGGACTGGCTGGGGATACATTGATAAACAATCAATGATCTGAGGAACAAATCACTAGCAAACGGTGGAAAGACCCACTGGAAACTTCAAAAGGGATAACATTGCGAGCATACGGCAACGATCCAGAAGACAACTTGCTGGGGATAAATTGCTAGCATCCAGCAATTATCCACAAGCAAAGGGAGGAATATCAACATCAAATATTGAATGAAGATAACCACAAAGAGTAACAATCATCGGTTAGGATGAACAACAAGGTTAACTCTGCAAAGGGGAGAGATTAGGGTTTACAACTACCGAATACGGGGTAGAATACCAAAAATCTGGCTGAGGAAACAAGAGGTTAACACTACCGACTACTGGGTAGAAACCAACGACTCAGCTGGGATAAAATTGCAAGCAACCGGCAATTATCCACTCGTACCATAAGGCACAAACTCCGATGGGGAGAACAATCACAACGTGGGATTTACAACTACCGAATACGGGGTAGAAGACCACAAACTCCACTGGGGATAGGGTGAATGAAGGCCAAATACTGAGCACTTATTCAACTTATACCACCGGAAACGCAAACTCTGTTTGGGGATAAAAACCTCAACAACAGAAAATCCACCGTCAACCAGAACGAACCACAAAGGTTACCTCTGCTAGGGGAAAAAAGATAGGACTTATAACTACCGAATACGGGGTAGTAGCCATACTCTGGTGGGAATAACCAGAAATTAGGGTTTACATCTACCGAACACGGGGTAGAAGACCAACAACTCTGCGTGGGGGTGGAATGAATCACAAATCCGCACGGGAAACAAAATAGGGTTTATAACAAACCACAAACTGCTGGAGAGCAGGCAAATAGGATTTACGACTACCGGTTTAAGGGTAGAAAACCAACAACTCTTGCTTGAGGAATAAAAGGTATATAACCACAAATTCTGCCAAGAAGCAAGAACATAGGACTTACAACTACCGGTTACTGGGTAGAGGCCCAAAAAACTCCGCTGGGGATAAATGAAATGATGCCGGTTACTGGGCAAACCATTCATTTCTTCCACAGGGAAGCACAAGAAACAACTGACAAAATGCCAATTCGGGATTGATCCGAAAAGACGGACTGAATCAAAACACGTCCTATGAGGATATAACTCAATATGAAAATCCATCCCAATATATGTGTTGGGAGGAAACGGAAGAAACCGCCATCCACGAGGATAATCTCAGTGGGGAACTGCAGAAGGAAAATACAGACACTTTCTGCTTACGGGGCTGACTCTATATGGAGAGATTAACCTCCCGACATCTGCTTGGGAAGATCTATAAAGAGATCTACATCACCCAAAGCAGGAGACAACAAACAAAAGATATATGGCAAACAATGCAACATGAATATCTGAATGTTTATGAATATGCATGAATATGCGTGATTATGTGTGATGAATGCTAACAAAACAGACAATTCTAACACAAACAGGTCTACGAACTAAACGCCCGGTACTATACTTCCAGGGAAGAAACCAACTGGAAAGCCAATCTGCTGGAGATCCACATGCTGTAAAGCACAGATCTGCGGGTACTGCAGGGGATCAGGAGAATCCTGAAGATATCTGCTGGGGATCCCAGCATCAACTGAGAAACAAGAGTTCATGGCTCAACCAAGAACTGCTGCAAAAGCAACTCCAAACAACTCCGGGGAACAACCCACTGAAGGAGAATCATCCGAGTAGAATCTAACTGCACAAGCAACTCTACTGGGGAAAAGCTATTAGCTATCCTTTCAGAGCACAAACCACTGAAGGAGAAAGCACCACACAAGTAGATTCTGCAACAAGCCACTCTACTCGGGGAGAACATACATCCGACGGATCACACAAGTAGGATTAGGCCTTTATAGTACCCCTTAATCCAATGCCTTAATCATATTTAGCTCAAATTGGAGTGATTAGCAAATGAAGCTTATTATGGAATTTGGCAAAAATGCCCTCATGCAATCCCATGCAATGTAACAGTAATTTTCCACTTGGAGCAAATCACAAATCACATTTGGAAGTGAGCTGAATTGGTTTGGCATGGAAATCCTTTGTATTTTTGAAATTGGCCTTTTCCCCCACCAAAATTAAATGGTTCACTTGAAAAATGACCTTTTTATGTGAAGGTTTTTGATGAAATGTGATGATGGATTTGGATAGTACACATCAAATGTGGTTTTCTCAAAAAAGAATCAACCAATTTGGCCTTTCCATTCAAAAGTTATGGCACTTTGAACTTCAACTTTTTCTGAAAATGATTTGATCATAACTTGCCAACCACACATGGGAAATGAGTGTTCTTGGACTTTTTGGAAAAGCAAGAGCAAGATCTTCAACTTTCATGTTGGACAAATTTTGATTTGAAGCTTGATTCATGATGTAATTTTGAGGAGGATGACTTTCCATTTTTGGCAGCTGAAAATTACAGGTCATTACTATTTTGGGAAACTTCTTGTCTGACCTCAAATCCTTCACTGTGGATGTTCGAAATGTTAATTGAAGCTTGTATAGACATGAATGAGACCTTTCCAACCATCTCACACCTTCCAATTCCTGATTAAATGCACAGTTGACCACAGTTGACTTTGCTAGGGTTTTGGTTGACTGAGCCATGTTTTGATGAATTTCAAGCCTCTACCACATGAGATCTTGATCCAAAATGATATCACAGCTTAAGTGAATCTCTTATGAATAATCATGGTGCCCAAATTCTTCAAGAATGGTCACCATCCATTGCCCAATGGCTGATTTGACTGTTTTGACCTAGTTTGCTTCATCTGCAAGAAACAAGGTTAGATGACAATATTTTTGTACTTTTGGTTAGTAAACACATGAAAAGCAATGATATACAAAGGCAATACATGCTTGGTGATCAAGAACCACAATCACAAGATACCCACCCACTAGGAGGGAAGCAAAGGTGCATAATGATCCTTGAGGCAAATGATATGATATGAGATGATGCCATGAGGGATCTTAGGGCAAAAATTGGGGTCTTACAGTCCCCAATGTCAAAATACCTGTAAAGTTCAAGGTTCATGACTTTGAAAAATACAAAGGAAATACTTGCCCTCTCAGCCACCAGGTCATGTATGCCAGGAAAATGTCGACTCAAACCGATAATGACCAACTTCTCATTCACTACTTCCAGGACAGTTTGTCCGGTGCTGCCCTAAGATGGTATATGGGCTTGGACAGCGCGAACATCTGATCCTTCAACGACCTTGGCGAGGCCTTCGTCAAGCAATACAAATATAACGTGGATATGGCTCCCGATAGGGATCAATTGAGAGCCATGTCCCAGAAGGACAAGGAAACTTTCAAAGAGTACGTCCAGAGTGTCGCAACGCGAAAAACAATCGGCGGGAAAAACTACAGAGCCGCCACCGACGCTATTCATCCTCTGACGGAAAGGGAGCGCAGGACTAACCTAAGAAAGGGAAAGGAACGGTCTTACGACCAGAGATTGCAAGGTACGGGAGTCGGTTACGCAAGGGAAAGGTATTAGCACCCCTCACGTCCGTCGTACTCGACGGGATCCACGCTCAAAAGAATAGGAAAAGGTTGCTAATAAACTGCTCAAAGAAATGCACACACTGGAATAATAAACAGGTGGAAGAAGATGGAGGAAGGGGACTCGGCAGGATGTCGCATCCTGGGCCTACGTAATTTGTAAGAAACAAACATCAGAGTCAACGTAGTTCGGGGAAATGGGGAACATGCTCGCTAGGACATCGCATCCTATGCATACGTATCTTCTCTATCCAGAGAAAGAATCAGAGCACTCGTAGCTTGGCTAACGCACGCCGAAACAAACACTGAAAGGAGACGCTGAGACGTCAAAAGAAACACACAACAGGAAACAGAATGCCAATACATGGACTTATATCCGACTCCTGACAAAACAAACAAAAGGAAACAGAATGCCAATACATGGACTTATATCCGACTCCAAACAAAAACCAACAAGGAAACAGAATGCCAATACATGGACTTACATCCGACTCCAAACAAACAAACACACAAGGAAACAGCATGAAGGGTGGACACACACACAACAAAGAAAAGAAAAACAAAAGGGTGCCCGGAGAGATCTCGCTCAATCGCCTGCCTACGTATCTCATCTGGTATGAGAATCAGGGCGACGTAGTTCCCTTTAATAGGGGAGAAACTCTCTCCTAACCAGAGACCAGGGAGACAACAAACTAATAGGGAGACTACGACTCGAGCCTAAAAGTTGTCATGCAAACGATCCCTACGTTGAGGTCTCTAATCAGAACCTAACTCACACAGGAAGCAAGTCAATTCAAACAGCAAGTAAACATCAACACAAGTGAACAAGCATCACACTCTATATACAAACAAGAGGCTCATACAAATGGTTGGGCTTTAGTCAAGAGGGGTCATGTCAACCTCAACAAACAAGCCAAAACTGTAGGGGTATGCTGAAGCTCTTAACCACTAACATTGAGAGTTAGGGTGAAGCTGAGGAAATGTGGTAATGAGGATGAGCCTCATGCTCTTACCCATGGCCTGGGTGAGCTTAAATCAAATAAACCGTGGGGATCCAGAAAGAGGGACCCTATTCCACTTGACTGACAATGTACAAAGATCTTGGGTTCATTGTTCAAGAGCATCAGCATGTAGTGCGAGCATAATGAATGACTCACTGAATAACAGGGGATTGATTGCTAATCCCTTCTATCTGTCAATTGCTTCTTCACTTAGGAGGACTTAACAAGTAACATGCCTCACTTGAAGGTCTTTGGCACAAATGTAAACATACACAATCAGAGCCTCTTAAGGAGGACTTCAGCCAAATGCCTGCCAAAAAGGTGGCAGGACTTCCAGACTACATGGAGAAAAAGAGTGGCTACCTAAGTGGTGTACCAACCACACTCCAAATCAAAGCTCAAGCAAGAGCTAAAAGAAACTAATGTACCTGTATAAAAGCCAAACAGTCAATATTACATTCAGAAAAACCAACAGTCAACACAGTGGAACTTTTCAATATCTACACAATGTAAGTCATAAGTGCAAGCACTCAAGTGAGTTCATCACATCAATGGACCTACAACACAACAAGAGTTAGTGATCAAGGCAATTGGCATCTCAAGTAATGAGACCACACCAACCATTAGTGTTAAATGCTCAAGCCTGAAATACAAAACACAATTGGTGAGTACAAACCACTAGTACAAAGACTAGGGTCAAAGGCAAGTCAAATGACCAAAATAGAAGTCAATATTTCACATGAAGCACATTCAAACAAACAAGAAAGTGTCCTCAAAAGGACCAAGACCAATTCATAAGGAAAAGCCATCAAATGATCAAGGTAAAGCAAAGGCAAGCAATGTGATCAAAGTTGGACATCAAAAATAGAAAATCCAAATCAAAACAGAAAAGTATCTAATGATCATGAAATTTTTTATACAGGTTTATCATGTTATGAACAATCATCATACCAAAAATTAGATCCAGAAGAACTCAAATGGCATAGGAATGAAAATGCACAAATGCAACATCAAATATGTGACATAAAATGTTACACTCAATGTTCATGTGTCCAAAACAGTGATGGTATATGATAAAAATCTCAAACCAAAGACAAACAATCACATCACATGTTAGGATCAAGCATACCAAATTTCAAAGCAATTGGATAAACCATGAGCATTTTACAATCAAATGAATGCAACATATCAATATGGCATCATGTTCAAACAAACAATCACTATTAAAAAATCCAGAAGCACAAAAATCATGAAATAAATGCTATAAAAAACTAGACATTAAAAAAAACATGTGAAAAAAAGTTTGGATCAATTTGGACAAGTTTACTATTTTTAATGATTTTTTGAAGTTGAATGAACAAAAATGAAATAAAATGATAATCATGTGAAAAATGAAATTTGAATGAAATAGAAAATGCATATGCCAGACTCGAACTCAGGTATGGACGGATCAAGCAAATATTCAACAATTAAATCCAAAGCATACGCACGCCAGGATCAAACACAAGTGAGCAAGGTCCAAGGCGCGCTCAACATGAAACGCAGCGTTTCAATCAAAAGGAGAAATCAAATGGAAATTAAAAATTCTCACGCCAGGTATCGAGCTCAGGTGTTGAAGGTTTAAGGCGCGCTTAAAAAAACCCTAAAGAGATGAACAAGACGGCCGAAATAGTGATTTCGGTCGTCTTCTCCGATTGACTCCACGACGGCCTTCATCACAAAAATTCCAGAAACTAGCAAACCATACATGGATCGAAAGATCTTTCTATGAGGAACTCGAATATCATAATCATTAGTCCTAAATCCTCATGAATTTTATGGATCGAACGAAAACAAATTCAACATCAAAACTTTAAATCCACATATCCAGCTCAATTCTTAACCATTTCAAGATCTAATTACATCAGAATCATCAGCAGTGCAAGATCTACCTAATCCTGGCAAGCAATTGGCAAAAAAGAGAGGTCGAAAATTGCACCTACTTGAAATGGCAGTGATGAAATCGTGTCTTTCAAGCCTCCACAAGCTCCAGATCAACTTCTCTACTTGTATCTTGAAGCTTTAATCACAAAGAAACAGTTGAACACTCCTAGATCTGCTTCATCTTCAAGATTCCATCTCCATGTTCAAGTTCTTGATGTGCACGAATTTGGATAGAATTCTTCAAACCAGAGCTGGATTCCCACTCAATGATGCATGATAAACATGATTATGCAGAGAAATTCAAGAATTATGTGAAGAATTTTGAAGTTTTGAAGAGAGAGAAAAAATGGAGGGAAGTGAATTTTCAGATCTGAAATTGTGGTTCTGGCACATTCTGTTATGATTAGGCTTATATATGATTCACTAATGATGCTGTAATCAAAATTAGGCAATGGTTAATTAGGATTAATGAGTTATGAAGTGAATTGCAAAAGATGAAAAATGAGACTATGCATGGACATGTGCACGTGAACAGTGCCATGTTATGCTTCAAGTTCACTTAAAAACAACCAATAAACATGATGGAATGATCAAATGGCTTGCATAATCAACCAAATTCAAATTATGGATTTTCCCTCCAAAAAGCACATGTATGAACACATGATCATATGAACTTTTTTCAAGCAAGGCAATGATTCATTTGGAAAGTATTGGTCACAAGGAGCATTTTTGCAAAAAGATTGGTCCAATTTGGAGTTTTGAATCAAAAGTTATGCCATGTTGAACTTCCATGCACACTTTGTGATCATTTGGTCATAACTTCTCAACCATTCATCAGATGATCATGATATAGGACTTTTTGAAAAGGGGAGAGAAAGATCTTCAACTTTCATGTTCACCAAAAATCCATTTGAAGCTTCTTTGATGTTGGAAAATCAAGTTGAATATTGTCTAAAAACTTGCCATTTTTGGAAACTTTGAATTACAGGTCATTTTCCATTTTTGGAAACTTTTGCCAGGACCTCTGAATCTTCAAGATAGATGTTTGTCATGATGAATAGGCCTTGTATGAACATGAATGAGATGCTTCCACCCACTTCCCCAACTCAAAGCCCTCAGTTGACTGCACAGTTGACTTTTATGGTCCTCAGATGACCTGGAAATGCACTGATGAATTTGGGCCTCTGCCACTTGGTAAAACTGCTTCAAAATGAACCCTAGCTCATATAAGCTCTTCAGAATAATCATGTGGTCTCCTTTGCACAAAGGATTCTCTTGATTCCAATTCTGACTGCCATGATGGAATGCAATATGGAATGCTAAATGACCTAAAAGAATGAATGCATGAATGGGGGGAGGGCAAATTTGAGGTGCTACAGCTGGCCCTATTCAATCGACTCTGAACCTGAACGGATGAAAGCAGCGGCTATCAGACTTTCAAAGTAAACAGGGATTGAATACCAAAAGAACCGGAGAATTTGCACTATGTAGGTGACGAATCAAGGAAAGCGGGGCCATTTACCGATGGCGGCTTCATTGGGGAGGAACAATATGTTTACAACTGGAACAAGACCATACGTTTACCGATGACTCTACTGAGGAATTGATATTTATCAAAGAAAGGATACACGACCAGACATTTACCGATGACTGGGAAGAAAGGATACACGACCAGACATTTACCGATGACTGGGAAGAAAGGATACACGACCAGACATTTACCGATGACTGGGAAGAAAGGATACACGACCAGACATTTACCGATGACTGGGAAGAAAGGATACACGACCAGACATTTGCCGATGACTGGGAAGAAAGGATACATGACCAGACATTTACCGATGACTGGGAAGAAAGGATACACGACCAGACATTTACCGATGACTGGGAAGAAATGATACACAACCAGACATTTACCGATGACTGGGAAGAAATGATACACGACCAGACATTTAACGACGACTGGGAAGAAATGATACACGACCAGACATTTACCGACGACTGGGAAGAAATGATACACGACCAAACATTTACCGATGACTGGGAAGAAAGGATACACAACCAGACATTTACCGATGACTGGGAAGAAAGGATACACGACCAGACATTTACCGATGACTAGGAAGAAACTCGATGTTTACCGACATCGAAAGATGATGTTTACCGACACCAAAAAAAACAGACATTACAGGGATCAACACGACACTTACCAGTATCGCAAGGATGACATCTACATATGTCAAAACAAGGCAGACACTTGTCGGGGACTAACTGGAAGGAATCAAACTTTCCTTTCACGGACAGGTGAGGAAACAAATCTCTCTGGGGATTATCGACTCTGAACGCTGCCAAGAGCAACCGCTGCAAATGTGCCATACAGATGTTGAAAAATGATCCGCCTCTGTTGGGGATATGATCCAATCTGGCTTAAGACATGTATGCATATGTTTGAGTTTTCTGTGGTGTAATGCTCCACACTGAATGGAAATGCTACGCGATTTGAGAATGCGAATGCAAATGATGGTTACTATATGCAAGATGCAAAGGGAGGAAAACTCCTGCTGGGAAAGCAAACGATCACTTTGCTGAGCACCCGATTCTGATTCGATCTTCCAACTCTGTGGGGACACACAACAATTCTGCTGCAGATACTTACTGATCTGACATTCTCGAAACGGCAGAGAAACCAACTCAACTAAGGAGTCACTTGTTGAGAAAACACCAACCTCTCGATCATGCTGGGGAATATCACTGCTGTTGGGGAAAGGATAACCCTTACTGGGGATGACCTCCACCGAACTTGATCCGCTTGGGGACTTCGCTGGGGAAAAACTACCGACGCAAACCTCCATTGGGGAAACATCAACCTTCAGACTTGCTGGGGAAATAACACTCTCAACCCTACTAGAGGAAACAACAAACTTCAGGCATGGTTGCTGAGGAAACACCGATCTCGAACCTGCTGGGGAGGTGACAATCTCAAACCTGCTAGGGGAGACAACCAACCTCAGGCCTGGCTGCTGAGGAAACACTGATCTCGAACCCGCTGGGGAGGTACGGAATTTTCGACATGGAACACCTGTCGACTCGTCAAACACTGGCATTCACCATCCAACCACAGTGTCAACTTTCCACTTTTGAGAGCTCCCGAACTCATCCGGTCTCTTCTGATTCATTACCTTGTATTCTCGATTTCTCTCTACTTCGAGACAATCGATCTCCTCAGATCCGGGCTAACTCTCTAGTCCTCAGACTTTGAAGAGTCTTCTTGATTAACTCTCTAGGATCGTCGCAATCCTTTCGCCGTCTTTTCACCATTCTTCTATCCCTCGTCCCTGATTGGACTTCAAAGGATTCTTTTGTCAAAAAGCTTCATATCATAACCTGCAAGTGAGTGAAAATAACCAACAACACCTGCAAAAGAGATCGTTAGATAAAACGTGCCCCAGGCGTGCCAAAACTTCAACACCTAGGTCACTCAACCTTCCGAATAAGATTTCCGGCTTTCAATCCTATAAGCATGCATCGGAAGGGACCCCTATGTCTCAAAATGCAAAGATTCTTATCAAAATAAATGGATGTTGTTGCAATCAAAGCGGTAATGAAAACAAAAACAAAATTATTTGACTGAATATGCATTTTATTGGTTGAAAAAAAAAGGTGGCTCGTAACTGAGCAGTACACAGGAAGCAATCCCTGAAAAGAGGTAATTGCGCACAAAAGGAAATCTATCCTAACTGGCAATGTGAACCCGTGATCTCATCAAGTTCCAACTCGGTTACAACCCATATGTCCTCAAGACTCTCCGTGCTTTCTGCCTTCTGAACAAGATGCTTCCGATCGATCCCTTCTGGGGATTATCCAGATGTCTTAACCAAAGTACAAACGATCATGCTGGACGCAGTTGTTCGTTTCATTCCCTCTTTTACCTGGACTGCCCTTTCGGGTTTTCAGTCCACCGGGATACCCTTTTTTGCCCAAGCCGCCCTTGTGGGGTTTTCGACTTGCCGGGTGTACATTTTTTTCTTTTTATCCCTAATTTTTGCCCGAACCTTTTCATTCATTTTTTTTTGGTTCGCCGGGATGCCCATTTTTGCCTGGACTCTTTTATTCTTTTCGTCCAGCGGGTCTCTTATACGAAGTATTTTTTAACTGCGTCCGCATTCACAGGGGATGGAAAATCCTTGCCATCCATGGTCGTCAACAACAAGGCTCCGCCAGAGAAAACCTTCTTGACCACGAATGGACCTTCATAATTGGGTGTCCACTTGCCCCGACGATCGTTCTGAGGAGGAAGGATGCTTTTCACCACCATATCTCCCACATGATACACACGAGGTCGTACCTCTCGGTCAAAGCACGCTTCATTCGCTGCTGGCACAACTGCCCATGACAAATGGCCGCCAGCCTCTTTTCCTCAATCAGGCTCAACTCTTCATATCGAGTCCTTACCCATTCAGCCTCTTCCAATTTCACATCCATCAGGACTCTCAATGACGGAGTCTGGACCTCGACCGGTAGCACGGCTTCCATCCCATACACAAGCGAGAAAGGCGTTGCCCTAGTAGATGTACGCACCGAGGTTCAATACCCAGGATACAAGCTTCGTATTCAGCCACATTATTGGTGCATTCAAATGTTGGCCGGGCAGCAAAAGGAACATGGGATCCCTCGGCGTAACCAAAACAACACCAACTCATTCACATTAACAGCCCCATCAATCATCAGAATCCATTCGGACTCAGGGTCAGGCCCCTCCTCCGGGATCGGTTCCTCACAATCTTTCGATTTGAGAAACATGATGTCCTCATCAGGGAACTCAAATTTCATCGGTTGATAATCCTCAATGGGTTGTTGGGCGAGGTAATCAGACAATACACTCCCATTGATCGCTCTTTGAGAAGTGTACTGAATATCGTATTCAGTCAAAATAATTTGCCATCTCGCAACCCGTCCGGTCAATGCTGGCTTCTCAAATATATACTTGATCGGATCCGTCTTAGAAATCAACAAAGTGGTATGAACCAGCATATACTGTCTCAGTCGGCGAGCAGCCCATACCAAAGCACAACAAGTTTTCTCGAGTAGTGAATATCTTGTTTCACAGTCGGTAAACTTTTTGCTAAGGTAGTAAATTGCATGCTCTTTTCGACCAGACTCGTCATGCTGCCCCAGTACACACCCCATAGACCCCTCGAGGACTGTCAAGTACAGGATTAACGGTCATCCCTCCACAAGAGGCATCAGAATCGGAGGCTCCTGCAAATATTCTTTTATTTTTTCAAATGCCGCTTGGCAATCATCATTCCACCTGACTGTTTGATCTTTTCTCAACAACTTGAATATGGGTTCACATGTGGCTGTTAGATGAGATATGAACCGTGAAATGCAGTTCAATCTACCTAAGAAACCACGAACCTCCTTTTATGTTCTCGGTTCAGGCATTTCTTGTATTGCTTTTACTTTAGCAGGATCAACCTTGATTCCTCTTTCACTCACAATAAACCCCAACAACTTATCGGACCATACTCCAAAAGTGCACTTATTCGGATTCAACCTCAATTTGAATTGTCTCAACCGGTCAAACAGCTTGGCCAGGTCTACCAAATGCCCCTCTTCTGTTTGGGACTTTGCTATCATGTCATCAACATAGCATTCGATTTCATGATGAATCATATCATGAAACAAAGTCACCATAACTCTTTGATACATGGCACCGGCGTTCTTGAGACCGAATGGCACCACCTTATAACAAGAAGTGCCCCACGGTGTGATGAACGTTGTTTTCTCCATATCATCTGGCGACATCTTAATTTGATTATAGCCAGAAAAGCCATCCATGAAGGAAAACAACGAGAATTGAGCTATATTATCTACCAACACATCGATGTGAGGTAATGGGAAATCATCCTTCGGGCTAGCTCTGTTCAAATCCCGGTAGTCCACACACATCCTCACCTTTCCATCCTTCTTCGGCACCGACACAATGTTCGCGACCCAAGGCGGATAATTAGTGACAGCTAGGAAACCAGCATCCAACTGCTTTTGAACTTCCTCTTTGATTTTCATGGCCATCTCGGGTCGAGTTCGGTGCAACTTCTGCTTCACCGGAGGACAGTCTTCTCTCAATGGTAACTTGTGCACAACAATATTGGTATCCAACCCTGGCATATCTTGTTAAGACCAGGCGAAGATATCAACATATTCTTTCAACAACGCTACCATTCTGCCCCTTTCTGACCTCCTCGGTGCCTGGATTAACAATCTCAACTCGCTCCTCATGCGGTTGAATCACCTTCTCCTCTTGTTTCAATAATCTGGCTAATTCTCCCGGCAGATCACAATCTTCTTCGCCTTCTTCTTCGGCATGATAGATCGGATTGTCGAAGTCATATAGGGGTGTAACAGAATTGTTATCAATGAGATCCGGAGAATGATCGCATCTGCATGAATATTGATTCATGCATTGCTTTTGAGGTCGGAACGAGACAAATCAAAAGGAAGGAAAATGAAAACAAGCATTGCCATTTTTTATTTTTTAAACTGCAAAAATAAATGAAAAACAGGGAACACCGCTTTTAATGTGAAAAACATCCATTTATTAATGATGCAAAATGTTGCAAAATGAAACACATGAGGTGGCCCTTACAATGGACCATTACGTTTCGGGCAAAACGTATGGCTTTCATGCAAACAGAATTGAAAAACAGAAATATTACTCTTCACGTAGAGTGACAGTGATGATCTTTTAGGCCTTCTAGTTCTGGATCTCCATCCCTGGTATGCACGGTTTTATCCACGATTCGAGCTCGCAGTCACTATCAATCTCTTCACCCACCGCACAGACGCGATTTGGATCTAGCATCCCAGCATTGGTGAACGTGAACGGTTGACGACGTCCTCTATTCTGCCCAGACGAGCCTTGGCCCGGCTGATAGCCAACCCCGAACCTATCTACTTTCACCGCAATGTCTATCATTCTTCCCCAGCCATGGGCCTCTCCATTTCTCACCACTTCCATGGCCTGTTTGTAAGAAGAAATGGACAACTTTTTCTCTTCTTTAGCAAAAATGGCATTCTCCACCTTGACGGTTTCAAACGCCTGACATGGTGTTTCACATACTTCACCATCCATTTCCACCTCCATCATTCTCTGAATCGTCTCCCTCATCATTACACACCCATTCATAGCGACAACCGCACAACAATTATCACAACCAGGGAAAACTCCACTCTTCATCAGATGTCTCTTGACCACAGCCATTGGAGTCCTCAACTGATCCACATCTATCACCTCTATTTTTCTCTTATCCTTTGACATCACGTTCACCCCCATAGGACCATGCATCGACATGAGGTTAGCATTAACATTCGGCGTCGGTGCAAAATTGATGGCTTTAGAATCCACCAAATCTTGAATGACATGCTTAAAAGCTCTACAACCCTCAATGTTATGCCTGGGTGCACCAGAATGGAACTCGCACTTGACGTTCTCATCGTGACTTGCAGGCCTCTGATCTAGTCCTACCGGAGCCAACGTCCTCGGCTGAACTAACCCAAGATCCTTCAACCTCTTAAACAGAAAGGTATACGTCACGGGTGGCCTATCAAACTGACGATCTGTCGTCCCTTTTCTCACTTGGCACCCAGCTCTCTGTGCTCTCTGTTGAGGTGGCTACTGTTGCTGTTGTACAGATAGATTACCAGCAGGAATCGTTACTGCAACAGCATACGGGCGGTAACGATCCCTACCGTGTCCCCTTTGGGCATACACAACACTCGATTCACCCTCATTCTTGCGCTGATCATTACCAAAGGGCTTCTTCACTCCAGACGACGGAGCATTTCCTTGTATTTCCCCCATTCTCAGCCAGCTTTCAATCCTCTCCACCTTCTCGGCGATTACTTGCTGCCCCAAGGCGAACCCTTGCATGACATTGATCAACTCACTCATCTTCTCTTTCAGCTCGAGAATGTCAGCGTTGGGTGGATCCATTAGTCTGGGTTTGTTGAGTCTAGCAGGATATCTGAGCGGACAAGCTATGTGCAGAGGAATGACTCGGCGTGCGCGAGCACTGATTCCTAAGTCAATCAAACATGTTAGAAACCAATACCTGCAAAACAGAAGACAGGTTATTATGACTCACGCATGCATGCAATGTCTATCCGTATGAGGAACATTCTGTCTTTCGATCCTGGCTTCATCGAGACGGATAAAAATTCGACAACAACATTCTGACATCAGGATGTCTCTCAATCAGAATCTCAATCGAGAATGTACCCTGAGTATGGATAGACATGAGTTAGATGCAGATGAATGCGAAATGGGAATGATGCAGATGCATGAATGCAAGTCACTGTGCCATCCTCCAAGTCATCTGAACATTAACTATACTAGATTCCGGTCTCTGAACTGATCACAACCATCTGAGGGACTAGGTAACCACAAATCCAACTCGGGGTTCCGAAATAAACGGAATGGGGGATATATCACCATCATCACCAGACAATCACTGAGTGGATAACACCAAGATCCTCTGAACCAGCACCTTCCAATTCAACCAGGGGATCCGAAATAAACGGAACCCGCTGATAAATACCACAGACAGCACTCCGGCATGCCGAAAATAAATATCCATAAATCCAACTCATAACTAGGACCCTGATCAAGAACTGAACCATTAGTCACCATCAAAGAGTCACCACTAGAACATGCATCTGTAGGAATCAAACCCTCCCCTCACAGGTGAATTCTATTAAGGCCATCCTAAGGCGGATAATGGTCTCGACAATCGGGCAAGATACTCAACGGGTTTGCCCTTTCGGGTGTGCCGTTGTAGCTCTCATAAGATCATCTAAACCAAAGATCCGGGAAAGAACGGTCACCGAAGTCAACAGCTCAAAAGAGATAACCCAACCAGAGTGGAATACTCCAAACGGAAGGACTCTCTCAAAAGAACCTCGTTCGGCTGTGGTATGTCATGTCGCAACATCATGTCATACAACATGTGAGGAAACATGAGACCACGCTAATCCTAGGTGTATACTCGGGCCTGGGCTTTAGCCCCACTCAGAACACCCACCCCAAATCAGAGGAACCACCTGTCCAGAATCCAGCACAGTGATAATATGATGCATGCAAACACATATGCAAATATATACAATCGCAGTATAATAATCATAAATGCAATAAATAAAACAGTAAAAGCAACCAAAACTACTCTAAGGAGCGCTAGGATTGACTCGCTTAGGGAAGATGGACCAGCAAGAGGTCAACTTCTTTAGTCCCCAGCAGAGTCGCCAGCTGTCGCAACGCGAAAAACAACCGGCGGGAAAAACTACAGAGCCGCCACCGATGCTATTCATCCTATGACGGAAAGGAAGCGCAGGACTAACCTAAGAAAGGGAAAGGAACGGTCTTACGACCAGAGATTGCAAGGTACGGGAGTCGGTTACGCAAGGGGAAGGTATTAGCACCCCTCACGTCCGTCGTACTCGACGGGATCCACGCTCAAAAGAATAGGAAAAGGTTGCTAATAAACTGCTCAAAGAAATGCACACACTGGAATAATAAACATGTGGAAAAAGATGGAGGAAGGGGACTCGGCAGGATGTCGCATCCTAGGCCTACGTAATTTGTCAGAAACAAACATCAGAGTCAACGTAGTTCGGGGAAATGGGGAACATGCTCGCTAGGATATCGCATCCTATGCATACGTATCTTCTTTATCTAGAGAAAGAATCAGAGAACTCGTAGCTCGGCTAACGCACGCCGAAATAAACACTGAAAGGAGACGCTGAGACGTCAAAAGAAACACACAACAGGAAACAGAATGCCAATACATGGACTTATATCCGACTCCTGACAAAACAAACAAAAGGAAACAGAATGCCAATACATGGACTTATATCCGACTCCAAACAAAAACCAACAAGGAAACAGAATGCCAATACATGGACTTACATCCGACTCCAAACAAACAAACACACAAGGAAACAACATGAAGGATGGACACACACACAACAAAGAAAAGAAAAACAAAAGGGTGCCCGGAGAGATCTCGCTCAATCGCCTGCCTATGTATCTCATCTGGTATGAGAATCAGGGCGACGTAGTTCCCCTTAATAGGGGAGAAACTCTCTCCTAACCAGAGACCAGGGAGACAACAAACTAATAGGGAGACTACGACTCGAGCCTAAAAGTTGTCATGCAAACGATCCCTACGTTGAGGTCTCTAATCAGAACCTAACTCACACAGGAAGCAAGTCAATTCAAACAGCAAGTAAACATCAACACAAGTGAACAAGCATCACACTCTATATACAAACAAGAGGCTCAGACAAATGGTTGGGCTTTAGTCAAGAGGGGTCATGTCAACCTCGACAAACAAGCCAAAATTGTAGGGGTATGCTGAAGCTCTTAACCACTAACAATGAGAGTTAGGGTGAAGCTGAGGAAATATGGTAAAGAGGATGAGACCTCAGGCTCTTAAACCTGGCCTGGGTGAGCTCAAATCAAATAAAGCGTAGGGATCCAGAAAGAGGGACCCTATTCCACTTGACTGACAATGTACAAAGATCTTGGGTTCATTGTTCAAGAGCATCAGCACGTAGTGCGAGCATCATGAACGACTCACTGAATAACAGGGGATTGATTGCTAATCCCTTCTATCTGTCAATTGCCTTTTCACTTAGGAGTAATTAACAAGTAACATGCCTCACTTGAAGGTCTTTGGCACAAATGTAAACATACACAATCAGAGCCTCTTAAGGAGGACTTCAGCCAAATGCCTGCCAAAAAGGTGGCAGGACTTCCAGACTACATGGAGAAAAAGAGTGGCTACCTAAGTGGTGTACCAACCACACTCCAAAGCAAAGCTCAAGCAAGAGCTAAAAGAAACTAATGTACCTGTACAAAAGCCAAACAGTCAATATTACATTCAGAAAAACCAACAGTCAACACAGTGGAATTTTCAATATCTACACAATGTAAGTCATAAGTGCAAGCACTCAAGTGAGTTCATCACATCAATGGACCTACAACACAACAAGAGTTAGTGATCAAAGCAATTGGCATCTCAAGTAATGAGACCACACCAACCATTAGTGTTAAATGCTCAAGCCTGAAATACAAAACACAATTGGTGAGTACAAACCACTAGTACAAAGACTAGGGTCAAAGGCAAGTCAAATGACCAAAATAGAAGTCAATATTTCACATGAAGCACATTCAAACAAACAAGAAAGTGTCCTCAAAAGGACCAAGACCAATTCATAAGGCAAAGCCATCAAATGATCAAGGTAAAGCAAAGGCAAGCAATGTGATCAAAGTTGGACATCAAAAATAGAAAATCCAAATCAAAACAGAAAAGTATCCAATGATCATGAAATTTTTTATAAAGGTTTATCATATTATGAACAAGCATCATACCAAAAATTAGATCCAGAAGAACTCAAATGGCATAGGAATGAAAATGCACAAATGCAACATCAAATATGTGACACAAAATGTTACACTCAATGTTCATGTGTCCAAAACAGTGATGGTATATGATAAAAATCTAAAACCAAAGCCAAACAATCACATCACATGTTAGGATCAAGCATACCAAATTTCAAAGCAATTGGATAAACCATGAGCATTTTACAATCAAATGAATGCAACATATCAATATGGCATCATGTTCAAACAAACAATCACTATTAAAAAATCCAGAAGCACAAAAATCATGAAATAAATGCTATAAAAAACTAGACATTAAAACAAACATGTGAAAAAAAGTTTGGATCAATTTGGACATGTTTACTACTTTTAATGATTTTTTGAAGTTGAATGAACAAAAATGAAATAAAATGATAATCATGTGAAAAATGAAATTTGAATGAAATAGAAAATGCATATGCCAGACTCGAACTCAGGTATGGACGAATCAAGCAAATATTCAACAATTAAATCCAAAGCATACGCACGCCAGGATCGAACACAAGTGAGCAAGGTCCAAGGCGCGCTCAACATGAAACGCAGCGTTTCAATCAAAAGGAGAAATCAAATGGAAATTAAAAATGCTCGCGCCATGTATCGAGCTCAGGTGTTGAAGGTTCAAGGCGCGCTTAACAAAACCCTAAAGAGATGAACCAGACGGCCGGAATAGTGATTCCGGTCGTCTTCTCCGATTGACTCCACGACGACCTTCATCACAAAAATTCCAGAAACTAGCAAACCGTACATGGATCGAAAGGTCTTTCTATGAGGAACTCGAATATCATAATCATTAGTCCTAAATCCTCATGAATTTTATGGATCGAACGAAAACAAATTCAACATCAAAACTTTAAATCCACATATCCAGCTCAATTCTTAACCATTTCAAGATCTAATTACATCAGAATCATCAGCAGTGCAAGATCTACCTAATCATGGCAAGCAATTGGCAAAAAAGAGAGGTCGAAAATTGCACCTACCTGAAATGGCAATGATGAAATCGTGTCTTTCAAGCCTCCACAAGCTCCAGATCAACTTCTCTACTTGTATCTTGAAGCTTTAATCACAAAGAAACAGTTGAACACTCCTATATCTGCTTCATCTTCAAGATTCCATCTCCATGTTCAAGTTCTTGATGTGCACAAATTTGGATAGAATTCTTCAAACCAGAGCTGGATTCCCACTCAATGATGCATGATAAACATGATTATGCAGAGAAATTCAAGAATTATGTGAAGAATTTTGAAGTTTTGAAGAGAGAGAAAAAATGGAGGGAAGTGAACTTTCAGATCTGAAATTGTGGTTCTGGCAGATTCTGTTATGATTAGGCTTATATATGATTCACTAATGATGTTGTAATCAAAATTAGGCAATGGTTAATTATGATTAGTGAGTTATGAAGTGAATTGCAAAAGATGAAAAATGAGACTATGCATGGACATGTGCACGTGAATAGTGCCATGTTATGCTTCAAGTTCACTTAAAAACAACCAATAAACATGATGGAATGATCAAATGGCTTGCATAATCAACCAAATTCAAATTATGGATTTTCCCCCAAAAAAGCACATGTATGAACACATGATCATATGAACTTTTTTCAAGCAAGGAAATGATTCATTTGGAAAGTATTGGTCACAAGGAGCATTTTGCAAAAAGAGTGGTCCAATTTGGAGTTTTGAATCAAAAGTTATGCCATGTTGAACTTCCATGCACACTTTGTGATCATTTGGTCATAACTTCTCAACCATTCATCAGATGATCATGATATAGGACTTTTTGAAAAGGGGAGAGAAAGATATTCAACTTTCATGTTCACCAAAAATTCATTTGAAGCTTCTTTGATGTTGGAAAATCAAGTTGAATATGGTCCAAAAACTAGCCATTTTTGGAGACTTTGAATTACAAGTCATTTTCCTTTTTTGGAAACTTTTGCCAGGACCTCTGAATCTTTAAGATAGATGTTTGTCATGATGAATAGGCCTTGTATGAACATGAATGAGATGCTTCCATTCACTTCCCCAACTCAAAGTCCTCAGTTGACTGCACAGTTGACTTTTATAGTCCTCAGATGACCTGGGAATGGACTGATGAATTTGGGCCTCTGCCACTTGGTAAAACTGCTTCAAAATGAACCCTAGCTCATATAAGCTCTTCAAAATAATCATGTGGTCTCCTTTGCACAAAGGATTCTCTTGATGCCAATTCTGACTGCCATGATGGAATGCAATATGGAATGCTAAATGACCTAAAAGAATGAATGCATGAATGAGGGGAGGGCAAATTTGAGGTGCTACACAGAGGTGGCGGGAGGTAGCAACACAGATTGTGCCCCCGCTGAAGGAGAAAGAGATGACCAAGATCTTTCTGAAGACCTTGAGTTCTTTTTATTACGAGCGGATGATTGCCAGCGCTCATTCTGACTTCACCGAGATGGTGAACATGGGGATACGTTTGGAAGAGGGAGTCAGGGAAGGGCGCCTGACCAGAGAAGAACGCTCTTCTGCCAAACGTTATGGGGCGCTTGCAAAGAAGAAAGATGGAGAGGAACATGCTGTGACCTCCCATGTTAAACCGAGAAGACCCTCTGTGAGGAGGAAAACCGTGCGTCCTGCCGGTAACCAGCATCAGGTGGCTCACATAGCACCTGTTTTCATAGATAATCAGCAATATCAGCATCACAACAATAATCAGCAACAATAACATCCACAATATCAACAACAGCACCGTCCTCAACAGCAGGCCTACCAGCCTCGAAACAGTAATTAAGCCTGTACAAGTTATGAGAGGAAGAGGGTCACCTTCGATCCTATTCCTATGACATATGCAGAATTATATCCCTCTTTGATAGAGAGGAAGTTGATTACTCCACGAGACCCACCGGCTATACCTACCAATCCTCAGTGGTGGTATAATCCCGAATTACATTATGTTTATCATTCTGGTGCTCCCGGACACGACGTGGAAAATTGCTACCCACTGAAGACCAAGGTTCAAGACCTTGTGAGATGTGGTATTTTGTGTTTCGAGGATGTAGGTCCTAATGTAAAGAAGAACCCATTGCTCGAGCATGGGAAGTTTGTCAACATGGTCCAGGGTTACCCTGGTAAGTACAAAGTCAAATATGTCAGCCATATTCGACAATCTCTGGTCGAGATGCATAGACTACTGTGTGAGTATGGTCATTACGAGCATGACCACGATAGATGCCGAGTTTGCTCTGTCAATCAAAGAGGATGTCGCCAAGTGCGCAAAGATGTTCAAGAAATGCTGGATGAAGGAGTCATTGAGATACTTCTGAACAGAAATGTTGATGAAGTCAATGTACATTCTCCAGTATTCCGGATCCCTGAGCCTGTTATTATCAAGTATGATGGTAGCAAGCAAAAGGTTTATCCTGCTTTAACCATTAAACCAGCTGGCCCTGTGCCATACTCTTCTGAGAAGGCGATCCCCTATCTCTATAATGTTGTAGCATTAGAGGATGGGAAGGAGGTGCCCCTGCCCTCTATATCTGTTGTTAATATTGTCGATGTCAGCGGCCTGACCCGTAGCGGTCGTGTCTTCTCGACTCCGCCGCAACCACAAACCGATGTTCGAAGTGCTAATGTTGCTGATTACGCTGAACGCCCGGTTGGGAATGCTGTGAACACTCCGAATCCGACACTTGTTGCCAAACCTACCTCTATGTTGAAAACTTCTGTCTCTGTTGGCCTGAGTGGCAATACGAAAGAAGACTGTGATGAGATGCTGAGGCTCATCAAAAGAAGTCAATACAACGTGGTAGATCAGCTTCTACAAACGCCATCCAAGATCTATGTACTATCCTTACTGATGAATCCAGAATCGCACCGAGAAGCTCTGCATAAGGTGTTGGATGTGGCGTATGTGGATCACGACGTCACGATAGAGCAATTTGACAGTATTGTTGCAAACATCGCCGCTTCTAACAATTTACGTTTTTGTGATGCTGATCTCCCCGAGGAGGGAAGAGACCACAACTTGGCATTACACATCTCTATGAGCTGCAAAGATGATGCCATGTCCAATGTATTGGTGGACACTGGGTCATCGCTGAATGTGTTGCCAAAGTCCACTCTTGCAAAATTGTCATATCAGGGGCCTCCCATGAGGCAGAGTGGAGTGGTAGTGAAAGCTTTCGATGGGTCCCGTAAAATTGTGATTGGAGAGGTTGAGCTCCCAGTCAAGATTGGACTAAGTGATTTCCTGATCACCTTCCAGGTCATGGACATTCACCCATCGTATAGCTGTCTTCTAGGAAGACCATGGATTCACGAGGCAGACGCCGTGACATCCACCCTACACGAGAAACTGAAGTTTGTCAACAATAAGAAGCTGGTGGTGGTAGGGGGAAAAAAGGCTCTTCTGGTTAGCCATTTGTCTTCCTTCTCTTATATAGACGCTGAGGATGAAGTTGGAACTCCGTTCCAAGCTTTATCTATTGTTGAGCCTATTAACAAAGGAACTTCTTCATTTGCATCCTATAGAGATGCTAAGTTGGCCATTGAGCATGGTGCAACAACTGGATTGGGGCAAATGATTAAGCTGGAAGACAATAAATCCTGGGCTGGCATAGGGTATTCTTCTGGTGTCTTCAACAAGCAAGGGCTGTTCAAGAGTGGTGGATTCATCCTCACCGGTCAAGATGAGGAAGCAGCCGCTATTTTGGAAGAGGATGTAGAGGATTCTGGCAACTTTGTCATCCCTGGAGGGGTCTACAATAATTGGGTCGCTGTTGATATCCCAACAGTTATCCATAAGTCAAAGTAATGTTCATTGTGTTTAAAAACCCTCCTCCCATGCCAAAAGGAGGAGTGATGACATTGTTGGCTCATAAATACAATGATATTTTCATTCAATAAATTCATGTTAAATGTTTGTTTTTCCAATTATTTTCCCTTTTCGCTTTTGCATGAAATTGGTGATCACATAAAACCCTAAAAATAAGAATAAAATCAATCTTTTCATCTGCATAATGATTTGCCTTGTTTGAATTCTAAAATCTTTTATATCCAAAATCATTATGTAGGGTGATCAAACCCATTGAACATAATGATCCAACACCATCTCCCAACTTTGAATTCCCTATATTTGAGGCAGAAGAAGATGATGTTGAAAAGATTCCTGACGAGATTACCTGTCTACTTGAGCATGAAGAGAAGATCATTCAGTCGCATCTTGAGAATCTGGAAACAGTCAACTTGGGATCTGAAGATTGTGTGCGAGAAGTGAAGATTGGGGAACTTCTGGAAGAATCTGTTAAGAAGGGGTTGATTGAGTTGCTGCGAGAATACATTGACGTCTTTGCCTGGTCGTATGAAGACATGCCTGGTCTGGATACAGATATCGTGCAACATTTCCTACCTTTAAAGCCTGAGTGCGTGCCTGTGAAGCAGAAGCTCAGAAGAACTCATCCTGATATGGCAGTGAAGATTAGAGAGGAAGTTCAAAAGAAAATTGATGCGGGGTTTCTAGTGACTTCTACATATCCTCAATGGGTGGCCAATATTGTGCTCGTGCCTAAGAAAGATGGAAAAGTCCGAATGTGTGTGGACTATAGAGACTTGAATAAAGCTAGTCCGAAAGATGATTTCCCTCTACCACATATTGATATGTTGGTAGATAATACGGCTAAATTCAATGTCTTCTCGTTTATGGACGGATTTTACGGATATAATCAAATTAAGATGGCACCCGAGGATATGGAGAAGACAACATTCATCACACCTTGGGGAACATTCTGCTATCGAGTGATGCCCTTCGGTTTGAAGAACGCCGGAGCCACGTATCAACGAGCTATGACTACCTTGTTTCATGATATGATGCACAAGAAGATCGAGGTGTATGTTGATGATATGATTGCAAAGTCAAGAATGGAGATTGAGCATGTAGAGCACTTGTTGAAGCTTTTTCAGCGTTTGAGGAAGTATAAGCTTCGTCTGAATCCTAACAAGTGTACATTTGGAGTCCGTTCCGGCAAGTTATTGGGCTTTATTGTCTGCGAGAGAGGTATTAAGGTTTATCCTGCGAAGGTCAAAGCAATACAAGAGATGCCTGCGCCCAAAACCGAGAAGAAAGTACGAGGTTTTCTTGGCCGCTTGAATTATATTTCCAGATTTATATCCCAAATGACTGCCACATGTGCGCCGATATTCAAGCTCCTGCGAAAAGATCAATCTCATGATTGGACCGAGGATTGCCAAAAGGCCTTTGATAGTATTAAAGAGTATTTGTCTGAGCCTCCGATTATGTCCTCTCCTGTGGAAGGGAGATCATTGATTATGTATCTGACAGTTCTTGAAGACTCAATGGGTTGTGTCCTTGGTCAACAAGATGAGTCGGGGAAGAAAGAGTATGTTATCTACTACCTGAGTAAGAAGTTCACCGAGTGTGAGTCTCGATACTCGATGCTTGAGAAAACATGTTGTGCTTTGGCTTGGGCTGCTAAGCGCTTACGCCAGTATATGTTGAATCATACGACTTGGTTGATATAAAAAATGGATCCAATCAAGTATATCTTTGAGAAGCCTTCTTTAACAGGGAGGATTTCCCGTTGGCAGATGTTGTTATCTGAGTATGATATTGAGTATCGATCTCAAAAGGCTATAAAAGGTAGTGTCTTGGCTGACCACTTGGCACATCAACCAATTGAGGATTATCAGTCAGTGCAGTATGACTTCCCAGATGAGGAGATTCTGTATTTGAAAATGAAAGATTGTGATGAGCCTACGCTCGATGAAGGGCCAGAGCCTGGTTCCCGATGGAGCATGGTGTTTGATGGCGCTGTGAATCAATATGGAAATGGTATTGGGGAAGTGATTATTACTCCTCAGGGCACACATTTTCCTTTTACAGCAAGGCTAACTTTCAAATGCACGAATGATATGGCTGAGTATGAGGCCTATATTATGGGATTGGAAGAATGTATTGATCTTAGGATCAAACATCTTGATGTTTATGGTGATTCGACCCTTGTTGTTAATCAGATTAAGGGTGAATGAGAGACGAATCAGCCTGGCCTCATTCCATATAGAGATTATGCGAGGAGGATTTCAACTTTCTTTACTGAAGTTGACTTCCATCATATTCCTCGAGATGAGAATTGGATGGCATATGCTCTTGCTACACTTGCTTCAATGATTGTGGTTAGACTTTGGAATGAAGTTCCCAATATCACTGTGATGCGTTTGGACAGACCAACTCATGTATTTGCAGTAGAGGAGGTGCAAGATGATAAGCCATGGTATATGATATCAAGTGTTTTCTTCAGAACCAGATTTACCCACCTGGGGCATCTGTGAAAGATAGAAAGACTCTGAGGAGATTATCAGGAAGTTTCTACCTCAATGGCGATGTGCTTTATAAGAGAAACTTTGACATGGTTCTGCTCAGATGCGTGGATAGACACGAAGCAGACCTGTTAATGACTGAGGTCCATAAGGGTTCCTTTGGTACTCAATCCAATGGACATGCCATGGCTAGAAAGATGTTGAGAGCAGGCTACTATTGACTGACAATGGAGTCTGACTGCTGCAGATATGTGAAGAAATGCCGTAAGTGTCAGATTTATGCGGATAAGATTCATATTCCCCCGACACTTCTGAATGTGATTTCATCACCATGGCCCTTCTCCATGTGGGGAATTGACATGATTGGCATGATAGAGCCGAAAGCATCCAACGGTCACAAATTTATTCTCGTAGCAATTGATTACTTCACCAAGTGGGTCGAAGCGGCGTCATATGCAAACATAACCAGGTAGGTTGTTGTGAAGTTTATCAATAATCAACTCATATGACGTTATGGTGTGCCGGATAAGATCATTACTGACAATGGATCTAACTTGAACAACAAGATGAGGAAGGAGCTGTGTAGCGAGTTCAAGATTTCACATCACAATTCTTCTCCTTACAGACCCAAGATGAATGGGGTTGTTGAAGCTGCTAATAAGAATATCAAGAAGATTATCCAGAAGATGGTTGTCACGTACAAAGATTGGCATGAGATGCTGCCATTTGCTTTGCGTGGATATCGTACATCTGTCCGCACTTCAACAGGGGCAACCCCTTTCTCTCTTGTTTACAACATGGAGGATGTGCTCCCAATAGAGGTGGAGATCCCATCAATGTGAGTCTTGATGGAAGCCAAGTTGACTGATGCTGAATGGGTTCAAAGTCGTTACGACCAACTGAATTTGATAGAAGAGAAGAGATTGACTGCCATGTGCCACGGTCAGTTATATCAGCAAAGGATGAAGAAAACCTTTGATAAGAAGGTCAAGCCTCGTGTGTTCCGAGAAGGTGACCTTGTGCTCAAGAAAGTCTTGTCTTTCACGCCCGATTCCAGGGGAAAGTGGACTCCAAACTATGAAGGTCCATATGTTGTTAAGAGAGCCTTTTCAAGCGGTGCTTTGATACTTACAACAATGGATGGGGAGGATTTCACTCGTCCTGTGAATTCAGATGCAGTCAAGAAATACTTCTCCTAAAAAATAAAAACAGAATAGCTCGCTAAGTTGAAAACCCAAAAGGGCGACTTAGGCAAAAATGAGCGTCTCGGTGGATTGAAAACCCGAAAGGGCGATCCAGGCAAAAGTTAGAGACATAAAAAATAAATATGTATCCCGCTAGATTGAGTACCTCACCCGGGGGCAATCTAGGAAAAAATTAGGGATTTGGCAAGTAACTGCATCCTGACAAGACTTTATTCTACAAACTGTCATCTGTCAGAGACTTTCGCTCAGTCATTATCAACTGAAGCTTCAAATACATCGGATTCAGAGTTGGTGAAGAAATGGTCATTATGTTCAATGTAACCCTTTTCCAATATATATCACCAATTTCAAATTTGTAAAGATCTATGGAGTCTTGCCATT
The DNA here is from genome assembly GCF_024323335.1 of Lathyrus oleraceus. NCBI lineage: Eukaryota > Viridiplantae > Streptophyta > Magnoliopsida > Fabales > Fabaceae > Lathyrus > Lathyrus oleraceus. Next base: position 420,022,840 of record NC_066580.1, on the reverse strand, counting down.
TGCAGACTACCATCCCATCAAATAAATTTGAGCCTTTATCCAATTATTTGCACTCTTATTTGTTTCTGTTCAACAAATGTTTTGCATGTTTTAATTGAGAAATATCATTGTTTTAAAATAAATTGTTCATAAATTGTTTTTAAACAAAGTGAACATTCACAATGACAAAAGGATACTTAGGAAGCCTTCAGTGCTCTCCTAAAGATGGCACGATTCCCAAAAGGATAAGACATTTATTCATATTCCCGGCTTGATGGTATCCCTTTCCTTCAGGGCCTGTTTGTGTTTTCCTCCCGAGAAGAGTGGTTGACAAAGAGGTTTATCTTTCCTTTAGCGGAGTTATGATCCCTCCTCCTCCAGCAGATGTGATTTCGTCAGTAGTACGATATATGGTGGTGACCCTGGAAGTGGTTGTTTGGTGGTTGTTCCCCACAAGAGTTCCATTATCTCTTCTGATGATTTCCCCAATAGAGTTGCTTCCACGGTGGATTTTATCCATGTGTGGCCCCTGTCCCCAGCCGGAATGACTGATGCTCGTTCCCCTGCAGAGATCTTTGTTCCTGATATCTCTTGTCCCCATCAGATTGGATGTTCTCCAGTGGGTCTGACTTTCTCTCTCGAGATGTAGTACCGGATGTTTGTTCATCAATTGTTGAACCTGTTTGTGTTAGATATGTCTGTTTTGTCAAGCATTCATCATACATAAACCACACATATATGCATATAATTTTAACATTCAGATATTCATGTTGCATTCTTTGCCATATATCTTTGTTTGTTATCTCCTGCTAGTTGGTAATATATTTCCCCAAGCAGATGTTGGTGTCTGATCTCCCCATGTAGAGTCAACCCCATAAGCAGAAAGTGTTTATCCTTCCTTCCATATTCCACACTGAGTTATGTCCTCGTGGATGATTGTTATATCAGTTTCCTCCCAGAATATATATTGGGATGAAATTCCTCCCTGAGTTATATCCTCATAGGGGTGAGTCTTGTTTCATCGTGCCTCTCTAGTTTGTTCCTAGATTGGCTTCTTGCGATTATCCTTGCACTTCCCCGTGGTATAGATGAATGATTACTCAATAACCAGTAATTATCCATCTTTTCCCCGGCGGAGTCTATGGTTTTCTACCATTATATCGGTAGTTGTATATCCTATTTTAACCCTTTGCAGAGTTAACTTTATTTTGTTCATCCTAACCGATGACGGTTACTCTTCCGTGGTTTTCTACCCAATATCCGATAGATGTAATCCCCGCCCTGACGATTATCTTTATCCATTATTCGGTATTGATATTCCTTCACCTTTTGAGTATATCTCCTGTTAACCGATAATATATCTCTCGGATCATTGCCTTTGTCAATGTATCCCCAGCGGGTCATCTGTCATTTACCTTTTGTTGGTAATGATTTGTTTCTCCCTTTGATTGGTCATCATTGTATAACTAGTATTTGGTATCCCGATGCCCTTTTCTTTTCGGTCGATTTATCCTTTATTAACCCAGTAACCGGTTGTGGATAATCTTCCATGCGAGTATGTTATCTACGTTCTGACGGTAATAGATAATATATCCCATGCACTCTTTGGTCGAAGTCTTTTGCTCTTCCCCAGTCGAGTAAGATTCGTATCCCCTTTTGCGGAATCGAATGTCCATCCTGTAATCGAGTTTGCTTTTCAGCCCTCCTTTTGGATGATGAGTGTGTTGGAAATATTCCCCAATTCATGCTTGGTTGGTCACCTATTGTATGCCCAGTAACCGGTATCCCTGGTGTTCCTTCCTTTCTACTCCCTATTATGACTTTTGTCCCCTGTGGAGTCAGATTTCCTGAGTTGAAATATACCTTTTTAGGTTTTCCTCAGATGATTTTGGATGTTTGATATCTCTCACCCTTATACCCATCTTAGATATTCATTCTTCCCGAGCATGTTATTCTTTCACCCTCATACCGGTGTTTCAACCACATGTCTCCTTGAGCTTATTACCCAGTAACCGGTAATACCTAATCCTGTTGTTTCTTCAGGTGAGTCCTGTTTGGACATTCCCCAGCGAGGTCCCTCAATGGATTTTCCCCCATCTGAGTCCGGATTTTCATCCGAAGTATCCTTTGTGGATAGTTCCGCTGTATTGGCATATTCCCCAATACGTGCATCCCTGAGTCAGCTCGAGTCTTTCCTTTGATTTATGTTTCATGGAATTCCTCTCTTGTCTCTCAGCAAGTCTTAAGTCGTGACCTGCTCACGCATTTTTTCCCCTTTCTTATCCCCGTTAAAATCCCCAGAGTCTCTGTCCCATGGAGTGTGTTACTCATATGGATTGTCAGTTTCGCCTGACTTCTTTTATCTTTGTGGACACATATCTCCATAGAGTATTTCCTTTTTGCATACATACACTTGCATCTAGAGGTCTCTTAGGGACCAAAATTCGTCTCTTTGTTATTATTTAAGCCCATTCTACCTCGTCGAGACGAAGATTTTAACCTTCACTTCTCCGGCTAGAATGACATTAAATAGGGGCATCTGTAAGACCCTAATTTTGACCCTAAGATCCCTCATGGCATCATAACATTTGCATTAGCATTGCCTCAAGGATCATAAGCATCTTGGCTCCTTACCTTGGGATGGGACCTTTTGTGAGTGGTTTGAGATCACCAAGCATACTTGAATTGTATATCATTGCTTTTCTCATTTTTTGTTTCACTAACCAAAAGCACAAAAATATGTCACTAACATCTCTTGTGTGTAGCTTGAGCAGTACCAAGGTCTAAAGCTTCTAAGGGATCTTATGTGCTTTGATATGGTCAAGAGAAGATAAAAGCAAGCATGGCTATGGTTCACAAAGCTATCATCCATCAAATATGCCTCCAAATAATCTCAATTCATCATTTTGATCAAAGCAAATCAAAGGGCTTGAGGCTTGTTTCCCAAGGAAACCCTAATTCATTTGTTCATCAATTGTGCCTTGCTCATGAAGCAACCTCAACCCATGGTCAAATACAATCAAGGGAAGTTATTTAATTCATAATTTCATGCATATTTGAACTTATTTGAGTGTCCTCAATCATCAATTCATCAAGATATGAGTTTTGGACTTGAGAAGTTGATCAGTCAATTCATCTAACTATTTTGAAATACACTGAGACCTGACTTTTTATGTGTTTGTCAAATGTAGATGACCCCAAGAGAAAATATGTTCTTAAGGACCATATGAACAACTTTCATGTTCATCAAAAATTCATTTTAAGCTTGGAAGGTCATCATCCATTCTAAAACATTATAGGTCATTTTGATTGAAACCCTAATTTTGGGTCAACTTCCCAAGAACATAACCCATTCATTTTTCATGATTTGGAAGTGATAACAAGTGCATTCGAAATCTTAAGATGTCTAATTCAAATGTTATGTTTAGCAAAATTGCAAAATCTCAAAAGAAGTACATGTGATAATGCAAAACATTATAGGTCACTTTGGACCAAATGCATTGAAATGTGAAAAAGTCCAACTTCAAATTCCCATAACTTCTTCATTAAAAATCAAAATGATGCAAACTTTAAGTCCATATTTAGTGCCTTGAAAATATCTACAACTTTCAAGTTGAATATTTTGTCATTTGGAGCTTGCATCACTGAAACAGAAGGGCTTGAACTTTGGCCAATTTTGAAAATTTGACATATGCATGTTTTGCCCCCTACACTTCAAGCTCAATTTTCATTAATTTCCAAGGCCCAAATGGAGTTTTGATCAACATGACATTTGTTCCTTATGCAATAAGCTTTCCAACCATTACTCATAAGGTTGCATTTTAGTTTTGGACATGGCATTTTCGAAGGCTTCAATGAAATAGTGTATTTTGTGAAAATCATTTCAATTGCCATGCATGAGCTCATTACATTACTTCTGCACGTCCATTCCATCTAATTGTGATATAAGCTTGCCATTCCAATCAGAATTGGGCCCTCCATGCACCTGTACAGGCACATGCATGGAGGCCCTCTTCATTCATGCACACACTTTGTTCATGCATTGCCTTGCCAATTGTTATAAATAGGAGTGTTTGGCCTCTCATTTCTTCAACCTTAAAGCGCCCCAATTGCTGCTGAACTCAAAACTCAACCCTCACCAAAGGAACTTTCTCTTTCTTTCAAAAATTTCAGATTTGAATTTCAATTGCATTGATTGATTTTCTAGATCTATAAGTTCCTAAACCTTCTCTACTTGATCCATAGTGCTAACTGTTTGCAAAAGAATCCAAAGATCTTGACTCAAATCCTTGCAATTCAAAGGTTTTCTTAAACTGTATTTTGCTTCGAACCAGCTTGTATATTGATCTATTTGCTTTGTTCTTGTGTAATCTGAAGTCCTCTGCATAGAGGCAACATTGCTATGCTTTCAATTTTTGAAAATCATTAAGTTCACTTGAACACCACAAAATTTCCACCTCTGATTTCTCTCAATCTAGAGATCTAGAGTGGAATTGAGTGGCACAGGGGTGATGTACATCACCCCAGCTTTCGAATGGTACCTGGATCGTGCATTTTGGTTGATGTTTTAATTTCTGCAAATTCTGGTTTGGCCGGAAGTTGGCTAGAGAAGACGGTGGCGTTGGTCACCGTCTGGTCTCCAGATTGAATCACAGTCGTGCGTTTCTATTTCCAGATTTTATCATGGCAATTCAATGTTATGACTCAATTAAAGGTTGTGTGTGATGCATTGACTCACGTGTTTGGTGGACGCGCGCTCAGGAGCCATGTGATATGCCAGCTTAATTAATGAGCTCAGATCCAATGGCTCACACTTTTCTCATTTTCTAATTTCTGATTTTATTTTCTTTTATTTCTTTTAATTCCATTTTATTTCTAAAATTCATATCTCTCTCATTATTGGTCCAAAAAATGTGAGACCAATTGCATTATTTCTCTTTTAATTTCTAGTTTCTAAAAATGATTTTTAATACTTTTTATTTTATCATTTGATATTTTTCATGAATTTTCTCTTTTCTGGTTATTTTTAATTTATTTTAAATAGTTTTTGATATTCAAAAAATACAAAAATATTTTTCCAACCTCTTTGAACGATGATAGATCTATGAAAAATATTCTCATCAATTTATTAATTGATTTGAGATTTATTTGAGATTTTAATTCAATTAGGTTATTTTTATGCATTTTTAATTGATTAAAAATAGTTTCTGACTTCTAAAATTGCTGAAATTTTTTGTCAAACTTTGTTTGACCTTGTTGAACTTGGGATAATTCACTTGGACTTTTCAAAGTTGATTTGAAGTGAGTTTGAAGTTTGACCTTTCTTTATTATTTTAATTCATGTTTTATTTTAATATTAAAAAATGCCAAAAATATTTTATTTGTTTCTTGACTTCTAGTTCTCATTTTGCTTCTGTTTTCTATTATTTGACCTTGATCTTCCCCATCTTTGGTCATGGCTTGATGATTATCTCATTCCATCTCATTTAATGCACTTTAATTCTTCATCATCTTCTTCTTCTTCTTCTTTTTGATCAATGAGTTAAAGATGGGTGGTTAGCATTGATTAGGGAGGTTTAATCTTCCTTGATTCAAATATAATTCGTCTTGATCATGGATCAAGTGAATGGCTTTGCATTAAGGATAGATTGCTTCCTAAATCATGCAAAGGACCTAATCAATACAAGATCATTTCTCATCTTCTTTTTGGCATGGCAAGTTGTTGGAGTTTGATTCACTAATCAATACCTCTAACTTGTGTTGTTGCCTACATTATTATTGACCGACCTCAGATAGTTGTGACTTCTACATAAATACAATTACGATTGCTTAACATAGCGCTAAATTTGTCTTATGGCACACTAACTACTAACACTAACCATTAACTATTAACATTTAATTCTTGCACTTTACTTTTATGCAATTTACCATTCTTGTACATATTATTCATTTGCTTTTATCCTTTGCTCACTTGAGCACATGTTTATGTTAATGCAATTTGCCTTTTGCTCACTTGAGCACATAATTGTGTATATATTATTGTGCTTGTGTTTTGTTTTGATTGTTGTGGACCAAATGCAAAGAAATGTACAAATGGACTTAGTTATAGGACATTCCCTATGCAAATTGGAGTAAAAGGACCTTAATGTTGAAGGTGAATTAGAAGGACCAAACCTCTAAACTCACTCTTGTCCATTCTTGATTTGCTTCATAAAATTCTTTGATGTGTGTGCTCTTATGCTAGGGGATCCTATGAGAGTTCAAATTGAAGAACCATTGCCATGTTCATCAAAAGTGAAAGATACAAGAGCCATTGGGGGATCTTCTAAGAGCTTGTTTGATTATGTTGATTGCTTGAGCTTACTATTATTTTGCTTGCATATTCCAAAGGATGGGAGCTACTTGGATCATCAATATGATCTCAAGAGAGGAACTCCATTTGTGGTCTTGTTTCTTATCCCTCATCTCTTGTATGTTTAGGATTTAGCCATTCTTCTTCCCTCCACTCTAACCCAAGCCAAAACTTTTTGTGCAAACATCTAACATGTCTTTTCAAACATTAGAAACCTAAGTCTTATGCTTTTGATTTTCAAACTTTCTTTTCATAACACTTATTTTGAATTGAACTTTTAAGTCAACTTTGACCATACTTTGTAAATACTTTTCATTGGTAAAAACCACTCTTTCAAATACCCTTTTTTATGGTTTCAATGGCCACTTTCTTGATCAAACTTTTTTATAACCTTTAGCTATTAGGTTTGAGTTATCCTTGAGGTAGATGTAATACTCACCTATATCCTTAGTGATGGACAATGAGTCTTCCATGCTTATTATAAGGTTAACCCCTCACTAGCATGTTGAAGTTATCCTCACATGGTGGATTTGTGGTTTTAGGTTGAGTTTTCTCCCTTGGATAACAAAAGACCTTAAGGCTTTTGGACCAATCAATTCACCAACTCATTTTGAGATTTTTACCCCGAACTACGAGGTTTTGATCCTAATCTTTTTTTTAAGATGGTATGTAGGCAATGGGTTTATCCATCCAAACACAAAATGTAAATAACTTGTACATTCTCTTCTCATCTCTTCAATCATGTTTGCATAAACAATTTTTCACAAAATACCAACCTTACAACAAGTATGGAAAGGGCTCCCTAAGAGTACCTAGGATGTTTTGGGTGCTTAAAACCTTCCCATTGCATAACCAACCCCCTTACCCCGATCTCTGACATTTTTACTAGTTTTTGATTCGATAAAACTTTTAGGTTTTTGTTCGCTTTCTAACCATTCCTTTGGATAAATAGAAGTGCGGTGGCGACTCGACTTGTATGGTTTACCTTGGATTTAGTAAATATCTCTAATGGTAACGAATACCCCGCTACAGACTCCATGCTCGTACTTGCAACAAACCCTTGATTCTTGGTTGATCCAATCAAGTCTTGTCAATATAAATGGAACTTGGGTGTTGATAAGGTGTAAACCATAATCCACCAAAATGGATGATTGATCTTGACAATGACTTGATTCACCCCTTGACCTTTGCTTGCCTTGTGTGTGATCCCTTATTTGTGATTGTTGCATTCATGGATTCATTTGCATCATAACATTCATCACACAAAAATTTCAAGGAACTAAGGTATCATTTGCAAATATTTTCAGACCATGGATTATGGACGAAGGAACACTAAGAAGTACAGTTTCAGATGTCCCAACTTGAAAGAGTTAAGGAAGCTAACATCTTTTATATTAGATCCCTTGGACTTCAAACAACGTCATGGGAAGCTTTTTGTCCATCTTGTCTGCTGATATGGTTGAAGGACTCTTGAGTGTGCTAGTGCAGTTCTATGATCCTCTCTACCATTGTTTCACTTTCCCAGATTTTCAGCTTGTGCCTACCTTGGAGGAGTATTCTCATCTTTTGGGGATACCTGTTTCTAGTAGAGTGCCTTTTAGTGGATTGGAGGAGATTCCCCGGTCTAGTATTATTGCTGAAGCTCTTCACTTGAAGAAGTCTGAGATAGAGGCTCATTGGGTGAAGAAAGTGTAGCGGGGTATTCGTTACCTTTATATTTTTTGACTAAATCAAAAGTAAATCATACAATTCGAGTCGCCACCGCACTTCTATTTATCCAAAGGAAAGGTTAGAAAGCGAACAAAAACCGAGAAGTTTTATCAAGTCAAAAACTAATAAAAATGTCAGAGATCTGGGTAAGGGGGTTGGTTATGCAATGGGAAGGTTTTAAGCACCCAAAACATCCTTAGTACTCTAAGGGAGCCCTTTTTACATATGTTGTATGGTAGGTTGGTATTTGTGAAAATATTTGTGCAAACATGATTGGGGAGATGAGAGAAGAATATACAAGTTATTTACAATTTTGTGTTTGAATGGATAAACCCATTGCCTACGTACCATCTTAAAAAGGTAGGATCAAAACCTATTAGTTCGGGGTAAAAATCTCAAAAGAAGTTGGTGAATTGATTGGTCAAAAGCCTTAAGGTCCTTTGTTATCAAAGGGAGAAAACTCAACCTAAAACCATAAATCCACCATGTGAGGAGAGCTTCCACATGCTAGTGAGGGGTTAACCCTATAATAAGCATGGAAGACTTATAGTTCATCACTAAGGATATAGGTGAGTATTATATCAACCTCTAGGATAACTCAAACCTAATAGATAATGTTTATGAAAAGCTTTAATACAAATGATCATTGGAACCACAAAACAACTGAGTGAGTTGTATTTACAAATGAAAAGTATTCACAAAATAAGGTCAAAGTTGACTTAAGATTCAATTCAAAATAAGTATTATGAAAAGAGTTTGAAAAATCAAAGGCATAGTGCCTAGGTTTCTAATTTTGAAAACAATGTTAATGTTTGCACAAAAGTTTGGCTTGGGTTAAAGTGGAGAGAAAAAGAGAAGGGCTAGGTCCTAAACATGCAAAGATGAGGGAAGAGAAATAAAACCACTTGGATTTCCCTTTCTTGAGATCATCAAGATGATCCAAGTTGCTCCATTCCTTTGGACTTAGCAAGCAATAAACAAATAACTTAAGCAATCAAGCAAACAATCAATCAAGCTCCTAGGAATCTTCCAATTGGCTTTTGTATCTCTTATTCTTGGATGTCCATGACAATGGTCCTTCTAAGTAGCTCAAATTTGGGATCTCTAGCACACAAGAACACAAAAATCAAAAAGTTCCACAATGCAATAGAAAGAATGGACAAGAGTGAGTTTAGAATTAGGTCCTTTCAATGTCTTCTTCAAGATTAAGCACTCTAAAGGCATGAGGCCTAGTTGCTCTTTGACAATTTTAGCATTCTAAAGGCATGAGGCCTAGTTGCTCTTCAAACTCCATTAGCATAGGTAAGGTCCTAAAATCTAAGTCCTTTCTCCATTTTGCATTGGGTTCACACAAACAAAACAAAACAAACACAATAGTATATACACAATAATATGCTCAAGTGAGCAAAAGGTAAATTGCATTAACATAAACATGAGCTCAAGTGAGCAAAGGGCAAAGGAAAATGAATTAATGTGCAAGAAATTAAATTGCATTAAAGTAAATTACAAGAATTAAATGCTTGAATTAAAAGTTAGTGATTAGTAGTTAGTGTTAGTGTGCCATAAGGCAATTTAGCGCTATGTTAAGCAATCGTAAGTGGACTAATGTAGTAGTCACACCTATCTGAGGCCGGTCAATAAAACTATAGGCAACAAACACAAGTTAGAGACCATGACTAGTAAGCCAAGCTTCTACAAGTTGCCATGCCAAAAGAAAAGAAGAATGATCTTGTATGGATTTAGGTTTTTTGCTTGACCAATAAGCAACCTATCTCTAATGCAAAGCAATTCACTTGATCTTTGATCAAGATGAATTTGATTTGGATCAAAGAAGGTTAAGCCCCTCATATGTCAAGGCTAACCACCAATCATTAACTCATTGATCAAAAAGAAAAAAAGAAGAAGAAGAAGAAATGGAATGTACATAATTGAAACTCAAATGACATAAGCAAAATACATTGACCAAATATGAAATGAATCAACATCAATCAATGATAAACAGAAGTGAGATGAAGCTTAGAAGTCAAGAAACAAATAAAATATTGTTGGAAATTTTTGGAATTAAAATAATACTTGAATTAAAATAAACAAATAAAGGTCAAACTTCAAATCCAATTCAAATCAACTTGGAAAAGTCCAATTGGATAATCACAAGTTCAACAAGGTCAAACAAGGTTTGACAAAAATTTCATCATTTTTTGAAAACAGAAACTAATTTTAAACAATTAAAAATAAAGAAAAAAAAACATAATTGAACTAAAATCTCAAATAAATTAAGAAATTGATGAGAATATTTTTCATAGATTCATCATCATTCAAAGATGTTAAGAAAATATTTTTGGCATTTTTGAATATTGGAAAGCATTTTAAATGAATTAAAAATAACCAGAAAAGAGAAAAAGGAAATAAAATGAAGAAGTTATGAATTTTTGAAATAAAAGGAAATTAAATGAAATTCAGAAATTGCAAAAAACATGGAGCATCTGATCCTGATTCATTAAATAACGTGGATCATCACAAGGCTGTTAAGCGCGCGCTCATGGTGTTCTTGAGTCAACAGCAACACACGAAGCATTAAATGAAGTCAATACAAAACACGACCAAGATTAGATCCCAGGGTCCAAATCCAAGGGCTATGAACTCAGCCACATGGGGACGGTGGTGGAAACCACCGTCTTCTCCAGTGAGCTTCACAGTTCCGGCCAGAAATTGCAGGTTCTCAAATCTTTACCAAAATGCACAATCTATATATCTTTAGAAAGCTGGGGTGATGTACATCACCCCTTTGACCTTGGTTTCCACTCAAGATCTCTATGGAGGGAGAAATCTGAGATGGAAATTTGTGGTGTTCAATATGAGTTTGCTCAATTCATGAAATTAAATGCACAGATCAATTGCCTCTCACATGAGGACTTCAGAGGTACCAACAAACACAAGAAATGATCAGTATCCAAGGAGTTTCAAATCAAAACAGTTTGAACAACAACCTTTGAAGTGCAGCTTTACAAGACTTGATCCACTCCAATTCTTTGATGCAGTGTGTTCTTGAGGTAACAAAGAAGCTAGGCTAAGGAATTGAAGTTCAGAGATCAACCAATGAAGTTGAAATCTGAGCTTGAAAATTTGAGAGAAAAATCAAAATTCCTTTGAGTGAAGGTTAGGGATTCAATTGTGCAGCAGTTCAGGCGCCTTGAGGTTGGATTTTGAAGAGGAATGAAGCTTCTATTTTTATCCAATCATGATGCAAGCAATGAAAAATCCGTGTGTGCATGAGCTTGGGTCCTCCATGCATGGGCCTGTACAGGCGTATGTGAGGCCCAAACTCAATTGGTTTTTCATGTTGATGATGAAACAAATGAATTTGGACGTGTACATGGCAAGCCAATGTGGTGTGCAAGCAATTTAATCATGTTATGCATAATTGGAACCAAAACTTCTCCTCTTCGAAAATACCATTTACCAAATTGAAACATAACCATGTGGGTAATGGTTGGAAAGGTCTTGACATGAGGAACAAATGTTATGTTGAACAAAAATCCATTTGGTGTTGGGAGATTATTGAAAACAGGCCATGAAGTTCAAGGTACAAAACATGTGTATGGAAATTTTGCCAAAATGGACCAACTTCAAGCCCTTCTGTTTTAATGATGTAAGCCTCAAATGATAAAACCTTCAACACCAAAGTTGTAGGTATTTTCAATACAAACAATTTGGACTTAAAATTTGCATCATTTGGATTTTTGATGAGAAAGTTATGGGAACTTGAAGTTGGACTTTTTCAAGATTCAATGGCTTTGGTCCAAAGTGACCTATAATGTTTTGTATTATCACATGTGTTTCTTTTAGGATTATGAAATTTTGTCCAACATAAAAATTGAAGTAGACATCTTAAAATTTCCAATTCATTTGGTCCCACCTCAAAATCATGAAAAATGAAGGAGTTAGGTCTTTGGGAAGTTGACCCAATATTAGGGTTTCAGTCAAAATGACCTATAATGTTTTGAAATGAATCATGACCTTCCAAGCTTCCAATAAATTTTTGATGACCATGAAAGTTGTTCATATGGTTCTTAAGAACACGTTTTATCTTGGGGTCATCTTAATTTGACAAACACATCAAAAGTTAGGTCTTAGTGGATTTCAAAATAGTTAGATGAATTGACTGATCAACTTCTCAAGTCCAAACTTCAAATCTTAATGAATTGATGATTGAGGACACTCACATGAGCTCATATATGCATGAAATGATGAATTAAAGAACTTCCCTTGATTGTATTTGATCATGGGTTGAGGTTGCTTCAAGAGCAAGGCACAATCAATGCACAGTTGAATAAGGGTTTCCTTGGGAAACAATCCTCAAGCCCCTTGGTTTATCTTGATCAAATTGACAAATTGAGATACTTGGAAAGCATATATGATGATTGAGAGCTTTGGGAACCATTGTCATGCTTGCTTTCAACTTCATCTGGCCACATCAATGAGCATAGGGGCCTCATAGGAGCCTTGGATCACATGATTGCTCAAGCTATAAAACAAACAAAGTTAGTGACATATTTTTGTGCTTTTGGTTAGTAAAAAAAATAAGAAAAGCAATAATATACAATTCAAGCATGCTTGGTGGTCTCAAACCAACTCACACAAGTCCCAACCCAAGGGTAAGGAACCAAGATGATATGATCCTTAAGGCAAATGCAATGAGCAATGATATGATACCATGAGGGATCTTAGGGTAAAAATTAGGGTCTTACAGAAAGGAGGTTTATTTGGGTTGCCATCTGTTTTCCTCATCAAGGAAGTTATTGCCTTTGCTCAAGCCGGTAGTGTAGATGATTTTGAAGCTATCTTGGTATTGCTCATTTATGGATTAGCTTTGTTCCCTAACATTGACAATGTTGTTGATTTTAACGCCATTAGACTATTCTTGATTGGGAATCCTGTACCTACTTTGTTGGGTAATATATATTTCTCTTTGCATCTAAGGAATTCTAAAGGTGGTGGAACTATTGTCAGTTGTATCCCTTTTCTGTGCAAGTGGTTTATTTCGCACTTGCCTCGGACACCTGCTTTTGTGGAGAACAAACAATGTCTAAGGTGGTCTCAAAGACTTATGTCTCTCACTAATGATGATATAGTTTGGTATGACCCGTCTTTAAGCAGTTAGGAGATTATTGATAGTTGTGGTGAATTCTCTAATGTGCCTCTCATTGGTACACAATGAGGAATTAACTACAACCTTGCTTTGGCTCGTCGTCAACTTGGGTCCCCCTTGAGAGACAAACCTAATAACACTTTGTTAGAAGGTCTATTCTATCAAGAGGGTAAAGATCCCCAACATTTGAAGTAGAAGAGTGTGCATGCTTGGCATAATGTGCATAGGAAAGGAAGATCTGAGCTTGGTTCGCGCAATTGTGTAGCTTTGGAAGATTACACTCTTTGGGTGAAGAAGAGAGCTATGGAGTTGAAGATGCCTTATCCTTGGGAAAGACCTATGTCTATGGTTATGGTTAAGTCATTAACTCTCACTAACCAAGATGTAGAGGAGTTGGAAGACGCGCTCTCCAAGATGAAGCAAGAGAAGGATATGTGGGAAGAGCGTTTCCGTGCTTTGAGCAAGAAGCATGAAGAGTTGCAGTTAGAGTCTAAGGGCAAAGATGCACTTATTGAGCTACTTGAAGACCGAGTGACGAAAAGACAGAGAGAGCCAGAGGTTTCATCTTCTAGCATGCCTTAGCCTTCCGTTGCTTGGAAGAAGATTGTTGATCAGCTTGTCCTCGAGAAGACTCAGATGAAGGCTTCTTTTGAGACCGAGATTCATCGCATTCGAAGGAAGTACGCGCCTACAGCCAGATCTCTTGACATTGTTGTTAGGGATCATTAGGATGACTAGTCTCCTTTTCTCTTGTATTTTTATTTTGGTTTCTGAAATTGTACTCAGTGTAATCCTTCCATTTATATAAATAAAATGAGATTTTTGGTCATATCAAATTATTGCAATTGCCATTTAAATATATATATTTGCAAATGATATAGTAAGTTCCTTGAAAACAAAAATAAAAATAATCTAGCATTGCATTTCATGCATCATTTGCATAAGCAGGTTTTCGCCAGATGTCTGATTGGTGTTTCTTCTGTGCTTTAGCCAAGCTGACTCACCGATACAATACCCGAGCCAATCATCTGAGAATCATGGAACATTTGGAGCAAGAGAACAAAGAGCTGAAGGATGAGATCGCCCACCTGACTGCCATGATGGAGTCAGTTCTTGCTGCTCAAAATCAAGCTTCTCCAACGCCTGCAACTCCTCTCGCGAGGACTGTTACTTCAGAGGTGACTACCTCTACCATGCCTGCTGCTACCGCTCACTTCGCGCCGAATATGCCTGTCAGATTCCCTTGGGAATGCTGCCCAACTTTGTGCCCGAAGGCTTTGCGCCTACATTTGCTTCCATGCCGACATCTAGCCCGGTCCTGTCCGTGCCACCTCCCGTTGTGCACACTTTGCCTCGCGTAGAGGATACCATCTATCATTCTGAGCCTTCTGAGGGAATGGATGTGTATGAGAAGATGGACGAGATGAAAGATCAGTTTCTTGAGTTGTGCAAGGAATTGAAGACGCTAAGAGGTAAAGATTTGTTTGGAAAGTGTGCTGCTGAGTTGTGCTTTGTGCCCAACATTAAGATCCCGGTGAAGTTCAAAGTGCCTGACTTTGAAAAGTATAAGGGGAACTCTTGTCCACTCAGTCATCTTGTGATGTATGCCCGCAAGATGTCTACTCAGACCGACAATGATCAATTGCTTATTCACTACTTCCAGGATAGTCTGACCGGTGTTGCGCTTCGTTGGTACATGGGGTTGGATAGTGCAAGCATCCGCACTTTCAACGACTTGGGGGAGGATTTTGTGAAGCAATACAAGTATAATATGGACATGATACCTGATAGAGACCAACTGAGGTCTATGTCTCAGAAAGATAAAGAGACATTTAAAGAATACGGGCAAAGATGGAGGGAGTTGGCTGCCCAGATCACTCCTCCTTTGGAGGGGAAAGAGATGACAAAAATCTTCTTGAAAACTCTGAGTTCATTTTATAATGAACGCATGATCGCTAGTGCTCCAAGTGACTTTACCGAAATGGTAAACATGGGGATGAGACTTGAGGAAGGAGTCCGTGAAGGACGGTTGTCAAGAGATGAGGCGTCAACAAGCAAGAAATATAGTAGCAACTTTGGTAAGAAGAAGGACAGTGAGACCAACGCAGTAATCAGTGGGAGGCAGATGAGGCCTTAGATCAGAAGGAATCCACCACCCCGTCAACATCATCATCATCAAGTGTCATCAGTAATTCCAGTATTTTCTAATCAACAAGCAACACCAATTCAACACCAATTCAACAACAAAAACAACATCAACGTCAACAACAACAACCACAACAAAGAACAAACACCTACAACAACAATAATACCAACAAAAATCATCAGCAGCAGAACTTTGAGAGGAAGAAGGTCTCTTTTGACCCGATTCCTATGTCATATGTAGAGTTGTATCCTTCGTTAGTTCTCAAGAACTTAATTCAACCGAGGAACCCACCGCAGATCCCAGAACCACTTCCTTGGTGGTATAAACCTGAGCTCTATTGTGCTTTTCATCAAGGAGCACCCGGACACGATATTGAAAACTGCTATCCATTGAAGTACGAGGTTCATAAGCTTATGAAGTGTGGTATGGTGTCCTTTGAAGACCGTGCGCCAAATGTGAAAGAAAACCCTTTGCCCGCTCATGGGAACTCTTAAGTGAATATGGTGGACGGTTGTCCTGGAGAATTCAAGGTTTATGACGTCCGGTTTATCCGAAGATCCCTAGTGCAGATGCACAAGGATATCTGTTTGGTGAGTGAGTGTGAACATGACCATGATGGTTGTGTTGTTTGTAGTGTGAAACCAAGAGGGTGCGTTGTAGTGAAAAGGGACATCCAACGTCTGATGGATGAAGGCATGATCCAAATTGTTCAATCCCGTCATGTTGATGACGACGTCAATGTCATAGTGCCCGTTTTCAAACAACAAGAGCGGTTGGTAATCCAGTATGACAGCAACAATAATAATAATTTCAGTCAAAGATCAGTATCGCCGTTGGCAATACGGTTAGCGGGCCCAGTCTCGTATTCATTTGATAAGGTTGTACCATACCAGTACAATGCTACAATGATGAAGAATGGTCAAGAGGTCCCATTACCTACGACTAGTTCATTAGTGAGCATTGCTGATGTTACGAAGGTGACCCGTAGTGGTCAAGTGTTTGGGCCAGTGTTCCCAAAGGATAAAGAGGAAATAATTGTTGGTAAGAAGGCGGAGGTGCCTAATGTAGATCCAATTTGTGTTTCAAAAGATAAGTCTGGTGAATCCAGCAACTTGAAAGCCAATGATGATGATGAGGTACTCCGACTAATAAAGAGGAGCGAGTTTAATATGGTGGAGCAGCTGCTCCAAACCCCCTCAAAAATATCAGTGTTGTCTCTGCTTTTGAATTCCGAAGTACACAGAGAAGCACTACAGAGAGTTCTTGAACAAGCATTCGTAGAGCATGATGTTACTGTGGATTAGTTTGATCACATCGTGGCTAACATCACTTCTTGCAATAATCTCAGCTTTTGCGACGAAGAACTCCCTGAGGAGGGAAGAAGTCATAACCTGGCTTTGCACATTTCTATGAATTGCAAAGAGGACGCTTTGTCAAATGTGCTTGTTGACATCGGGTCGTCACTGAATGTACTTCCAAAGTCAACTCTGTCAAAGCTATCTTATCAAGGAGGGCCTATGAGGTATAGTGGTGTAATCGTCAAAGCTTTTAACGGTTCACGCAAAACAGTAATTGGTGAAGTGGACCTTCCAGTCAAGATAGGTCCGAGTGATTTTCATATTACTTTTCAAGTAATGTACATCCACCCAGCCTACACCTGTCTGTTGGGAAGGTCATGGATCCATGAGGCAGGAGCTGTTACTTCCACTTTGCATCAAAAGCTCAAATTTGTCAAGAATGGCAAGCTTGTGATTGTTGGAGGAGAGAAGGCGTTATTGGTTAGCCACCTGTCATCTTTCTCTTATGTTGAAGCTGAGGATGAGGTTGGAACTCCATTCCAAGCCTTGTCTATTGCTGCTGAAAAGAGAGTTGGGGAACTTATGTCCTCATTAAAAGATGCTCAAAAGATTGTGGAAGAAGGTACTGTTGATCAGTGGGGGCACATGGTATTGGTCTCCGACAACAAGGGAAGAACCGGTTTGGGGTTCCAGAAAGGCTCATCAACTGCAAGGTCTGAAGATATGCAACTCAACTTCCGTAGCGGAGGGTTTATTCATGGCAATGAACAACACTTAGCTGCTGTGCTAGAGGATAGCGAAGAGGAAGACTGCACCAACTTTGTAACGCATGGAAAGACGTGCAACAAATGGACTGATGTTGATATTCCTGTTATTTTGCATCGATCTAAGTAATTGCTTTTATATGATTTTAAAATCCTTCTCCTATGCCTAAGGGAAAAGTGAGCATTGTTTGGGCATTTCAATCTGATCATCAATAAAATTAATTCTATTCATCCACATCTATGATGTTTGTTTTTACTTTTTGCTTTATTCTGAAAATGGTAATCACAAAAAACATAAATAAACAATATAATTGTCCATCTGCATAATATTTGGTTACAAATTCACTTCTCTAAAATCAAAATATCAAATCATTATGCAGGTTGGTTTCTAACCCCATTGAATACAATGATCCTTCTCCTTCTCCAAATTTTGAATTCCCTGTGTTTGAGGCCGAGGAGGAAAGTGATGTAGAAGTGAGTGATGAATTGACTCTTCTTCTTGAGCAAGATGAAAAGATTATTCAGCCTTTTGAAGAGCAGATTGAGTTAGTCAACTTGGGTTCCGAAGATGATGCGAAGGAAGTCAAGATTGGGTCTCGACTGTGTCCAGATGTCTAGAAGAGGTTGATTGATCTTCTTCGAGAGTATTTAGATGTGTTTGCTTGGTCCTATCAAGACATTCCTGGTTTGGATTCTGAGGTTGTGGAGCATAGATTACCATTGAAGCCAGAATGCCCGCCAGTCAAGCAGAAGTTGAGAAGAACGCATTCTGGTATGGTTGTGAAGATCAAAGAGGAAGTGCAAAAGCAGATTGATGCCGGTTTCCTTGTAACCACTGAGTATCCACAATGGGTGGCCAATATTGTGCATGTGCCAAAGAAAGATGGAAAAGTCTGCATGTGTGTCGATTATAGAGATTTGAATAAATCCAGTCCGAAAGATGATTTTCCTCTGCCACACATTGATATGTTGGTAGATAATACTGCTAAATTCAAAGTCTTTTCGTTTATGGATGGATTTTCCGGATATAATCAGATCAAGATGCCACCCGAAGATATGGAGAAGACCATATTCATTACACCCTAGGGAACATTCTGTTATAGAGTGATGCCTTTCGGTCTAAAGAATGCTGGTGCGACTTACCAGAGAGCAATGACTACTCTTTTTCATGATATGATGCATAAAGAGATTGAAGTTTATGTCGATGACATGATTGCTAAATCAATTGATGAAGAGAAACATGTTTAGCATTTGTTGAAGCTATTCCAGCGTTTGAGGAAGTATAAACTCCGCTTGAATCCCAATAAGTGTACTTTTGGTGTTTGTTCTGGTAAGTTGTTGGGCTTTATTGTCAGCGAGAAGGGTATTGAAGTTGATCCTGCCAAGGTCAAAGCAATACAAGAGATGCCTGTGCCCAAAACTGAGAAGCAAGTCAGAGGTTTTCTCGGCCGCTTGAATTATATTTCCAGATTCATTTCCCACATGACTGCCACATGTGCGCCTATATTCAAGCTTCTTCAGAAAGATCAGTCTTGTGATTGGACCGAAGACTGCCATAAATCTTTTGACACTATTAAAGAGTATTTGCTTGAAGCTCCAATTTTGTCTCCCCTGTTGAAGGAAGACCGTTGATCATGTATTTGACTGTGCTAGAAGATAGTATGAGTTGTGTTCCTGGTCAACAAGATGAGACTGGAAAGAAAGAATTTGCAATTTACTACCTCAATAAGAAGTTCACCGACTGTGAGACTCGGTATTCTATACTTGAGAAAACTTGTTGCGCATTGGCTTGGGCTGCTAAGCGTTTGCGCCAGTATATGTTGAATCATACCACTTGGTTGATATCCAAAATGGATCCAATCAAGTATATATTTGAGAAGCCTGCTTTAACTAGGAGGATTGCCCGTTGACAGATGTTGTTATCAGAGTATGATATCAAATACCGATCTCAGAAAGCGACCAAAGGTAGTATCTTGGCTGACCATTTGGCTCACCAACCAATTGAAGATTATCAGTCAGTGTAGTATGATTTTCCTGATGAAGAGATTTTGTACTTGAAAATGAAAGATTGTGATGAACCATTGCTTGAAGAAGGGCCAGAACCTGGTTCCCATTGGGGCATGGTATTTGATGGAGTTGTTAATCAATATGGAAATGGCATTGGGGCAGTGATTATTACTCCTCAAGGCACGTATCTACCATTTACAGCTAGGTTGAATTTCAAGTGTACAAACAACATGACATAGTATGAAGCTTGCATTATGGGGCTTGAAGAGGCCATGAATCTCAGAATCAAGTATTTAGATGTCTTCGGTGATTCAGCTTTGGTGGTGAATTAGATCAAAGAAGAATGGGAGACAAATCAACCCGGTTTGATACCATATAGAGATTATGCGAGGAGGATTTCAACTTTCTTTACAAAGGTTGAGTTTCATCATATCCCTCGAGATGAAAACCGAATGGCAGATGCTCTTGCAACGTTGGCGTCAATGATTGTAGTGAAGTATTGGAATGAAGTATCCAATTTATCTGTAATGCGTTTTGATAGGCCAGCTCATGTGTTTGCTGTTGAAGAAATCAAAGACGAGAAGCCGTGGTATTATGACATCAAATATTTCCTCCAAAGTCAGATTACCCGCCTGGGGAATTTGAAAGATAAGAAGACTTTGAGAAGATTAGCCGGTAATTTTTACTTGAATGGTGATATATTATACAAGAGGAACTTCAACATGGTTTTTCTCAGATGCGTGTATAGACACGAAGCAGACTTGTTGATGACTTAAGTGCATGAAGGTTCCTTTGGTACTCATTCCAATGGACATGCAATGGCGAAGAAGATGTTGTGAGCAGGTTACTATTGGCTCACAATGGAATCTGACTGTTGCGAATTTGTGAAGAAGTGCCACAAGTGTCAAATATATGCTGATAAGATTCATGTTCCTCCGACACTATTGAACGTTATCTCTTCCCCATGGCCCTTCTCCATGTGGGGAATTGATATGATTGGGATGATTGAGCCCAAAGCTTCAAATGGACATCGTTTCATTTTAGTGGCAATTGACTACTTCACAAAATGGGTTGAAGCGGCATCATATGCAAATGTAACCAATCAAGTTGTTGTAAGGTTTATCAAGAATCATATTATATGTCGTTATGGTGTGCCAAGTATGATCATTACTGACAATGGATCGAACTTGAATAACAATATGGTGGAAGCTCTTTGCAAGGACTTCAAGATTGCACATCATAATTCTTCTCCCTACAGACCCAAGATGAATGGGGTTGTTGAAGCTGCAAACAAGAACATCAAGAAGATTGTCCAGAAGATGGTTGCCACATATAAGGATTGGCATGAGATACTCCCTTTTGCTTTGCATGGGTATCATACATCCATCCGCACTTCAACAGGGGAAACCCCTTTCTCTCTTGTATATGGTATGGAAGTAGTACTCCCCGTAGAGGTTGAGATTCCTTCATTGCGTGTGCTCATGGAAGCCAAGTTGACTGAAGTTGAATGGTGTCAAACCAGGTTTGATTAGTTGAATTTAATTGAAGAGAAGAGTTTAACTGCCATGTGTCAGGTCAGTTATATCAGCAAAGGATGAAGAAAGCTTTTGATAAAAAGGTCAGACCTCGTGTGTTCAGAGAAGGTGACCTTGTCCTCAAGAAGATTTTGACGTTTAAGCCAGATTCTAGAGGAAAATGGACTCCTAATTATGAAGGCTAATATGTTGTTAAGAGAGCCTTTTCAGGCGGTGCATTGATTCTTACAATTATGGATGGTGAAGAGTTCACTCGTCCTGTGAACGCAGATGCAGTCAAGAAATACTTCGCCTAAAAAAATAAAAGAACAGCTCACTAAGTTGAAAACCTGAAAGGGCGGCTTAGGCAAAAATGAGCGTCTCAGTGGATTGAAAACTCGAAAGGGCGATCCAAGCAAAAATTAGAGACATAAAACAGAAAGAATTTCCCGATAAGTTGAGTACCCCACCTTGGGGAAACTTATGCAAAAATTAGGGATTATGGCAAGTAACTGCATTCTGCTGATCTTCAGATTTTGAAGACTTGTTTGAGCACAAGGTTTGACATCAGTTCATCCGCAGCAGAGGTCAAGAGCACAGTGGATATCAAGAATTGGTAGAAGGATTAAGGATCATTTGTATTTAATGTAACCCTTTTTCCATGTAAATTACCATTTTCATCTTTGTAAAAATCCACGGAGTCTTGTCATTTACAGACTACCATTCCATTAAATAAAGTTTAGCTTTTATCCAAATTGTTTCTACTCTTATTTACTTCAGCCAATAGTTTTAAATTTTATTATGATCATTTTGAAATTAAATTTTTAAATCAAAATCAAGTTTTTTCTTAAATATATAAAAGCAAGAATTTTTCCCAAGCAAGTAAAAGGAAAATCAATAACATTTCAATGGATAGCAAGTCCTTAAGTGTGAAACATTAGAGGTTCCCCAAGAAGTTAACCCCTTGGGTATCCCTAGACGCTTGTGTTGATTCAGTTCCTCGGCGGAGTGCTTGATCCTCAGTGGAATTCTTTTTCTCGTCCCCAGCTGAGTTGGTTGATTCAGATACCCTGCGGCGTGTTGTTTTCCCGACATAGTTTCTGCCTTCCCCAGCGGAGTTTGTACATCCACAACGAAGTTCGTATTTTCTCAGCAGGGTTGATCTTCAGAGGTGGTTGATCTTCCCCAGTATATCGCATTGTTTTCCCCACCAATCATCATTCAACTTGCTCCCAGTCAGAGTTTCCTCCTGGTTTCTGAGCAGCTTTTGTTATGATTATTCTCTGTAGGATTGTCTCCCATTTTTATGGTGTTGACCTAAAATTCCCCACAGATTGGATATTCTGTCCTCAACAAATCTCCTCCTTCCCCAACTAGATTTGAACATTTGGGATGTTGATCTCTTCGTTCTCCAGCATTTGTCTCCATATTTTGTGGATTGACCGAGGATTGTACCGATGGTTCAAATTCTTTGCGACACCTTTGTATCCTTTGTGATTGTTTTGTCAGCATAATCATCATATATACATATACATATACAATCATATGATTTCATAATTGCATACCTTGCATCTTCATATTTGATTTGTTTGAGGTTCTTATGGCGGTATTTTATCCCCATACCAAATCTGGTGTCTGTCCTCCTTCAATTGTAGAGTGTCAGTCCCTTAAGAAGAAAGACTTTAACCTTTCTCCTTTTCCCCACTAAGTTTGTTTCCTCGTGGATGGTTGTTATTTCAGTTTCCTCCCCAGTTGATTATCTGGATGGAATTACTCCCCTTGAGTTATGTCCTCATTGGGTAGAGTCTTGATTGACCATTTTCTTTCTAGCTTTTACCTAGATAGATACTTTGGTCCCCTAAGAGTCTATTACCCAGTAACTGGTAATATTCTTCTTAGTTTGCGATTTGTTACTTCTTGCCCACTACCCGAAAAAAGTACCCTTTTTTTCTCCTCAGTAGAGTCCCTAGTGGATCTATTCCCCAGGAAGTATATCCTTGATATGTTCATCCTAACCGGTGACAGATATCTTTCTTTCCGCTGCCTGAGTCTATCCTTGATATGTTCACTTTAATCGGTGATGGGTATTCTCATTCTTTTGGTATTCTACCCAGTAAAAAGGTAGTTGTAATCCCTATTTTGTTCCCCAGAGAGTTAATCCTTGATACGTTCATCTTAATCGATGACGGGTTTTCTTCTCCTTGTGGTCTTCTACCCAGTAACCGGTAGTTGTAAATCCTACTTTTCCCCTATGCGGAGTCTATCCTTGATATGTTCATCCTAACCGGTGATGGATTTTCTCTTTTATGGTATTCTATCCAGTAACTGATAGATATAATCCCTATTTTTGCTCCTCATCAGAGTCGATCCTTGATATGTTCATCCTAACCGATGACGGGTCTTCTCTTTGGTTGGTTCTCTACCCAGTAGCCGGTAGTTGTAAATCCTACTTTGTCCCCTATTCAGAGTCTATCCTTGATATGTTCATCCTAACCGGTAACTGATTTTCTCTTTGATTGGTTTTCTACCCAGTAGCAGGTAGTCGTAAGTCCTATTTTCCTCCTCGCAGAGTCTATCCTTAATATGTTCATCTTAACCGGTGACAGATTTTCTCTCCGACGGTTTTCTATCCAACTTTCGAAAGATGTAATTCCTACCCTTTTTGTTCAGTTGGTATATCCTTGATATGTTCATCCTAACTGATGACGGGTATCCTCCTTGACATTTCCAGGAAAGTCTATCCTTGATATGTTCATCTTAATTGGTGACGAATTTTCTTCCCTGTTGAGTTTATCCTTGATATGTTCATCCTAACCGATGACGGATACTCTCATCCTTGGTCTTCTGCCCAGTAACCGGTAGTTGTAAATCCTATCTTTTCTGCAGTTTCCCCAACAAGGTTATTCTTACCCAGTAACCGGTAATGAATTTCCTTTCCTGGAATCCTCAGCGAGTCATCCTTGATATGTTCATCCTAACCGATGATGGATGTTTCTCCTTGTCAGATCTTTATTATCTCCTTACCCGGTAACAGGTAATGGATAATAGATTTTTGCTCCTCCTGTGTTGAAGTTTATCTTCCCCAGTTGAGTTGAGTGTGCATTTCCTTAGTGAAATCGCTTTTCCCCTGCATGATTCGAGTACCTTAGTTTTATCCTGACTTACTCATGTCCCCTGCAGATGTTGTTTGTTCCCTGGCTGAGTCTTTCCATTTTATATGGATGTCCTCGAGTCCCCCGACAGTTTTAAGTTGTAGCCTGGCCTACGCATAACCCCTTTTACCCCCCCCCCTAGAGTCCCTGTCTCCCTAATGAGTTTTCCTTAAGGAATGCATTGTGCTCCTGCAGATTTTCAGCCTCTCTGATTTCTTTTTCCTTTGTGGCAATATTTCCCCAAAGAGCATTAACTTTTACGTTCATATCATATGCACCATGAGGTCTCTTAGGGACCAAAATTTGTTTTTATGTGTTGTTATTTAAGCCCATTCTACTGAGTCGAGACGAAGATTTTAACCTTCACCTCCTCAGTTAGAATATCCTTAAATAGGGGCAGCTATAAGACCCCAATTTTGACCCTAAGATCCCTCATGTAACTTCATCATATGCATTAACATTAGGATCATACCTTGCATCCTCCTTACCCCTCCTTCATTGGGTTTGTCTTGGGAGAGATCACCAAGTACTTTGTGATTGTATCATACTTGTATTTTATCATTTTACTAACCAAAATATCAAAAATATGTCTTTGTATTTGCCTAACTCTTTTGTAGGAAGGGCATGATCCCATTTATTCACCAAGTTCACATCTAGGGTTTGAGACCCTCATGAACAAAGAGCACAACCAAGAATTGATCCAAGAATTGTTATGAGCATCATATATGAGTCCCAATGTTCTCTACATGTTAAATTAATCAAGTTTTCTTCAAGCGTTTGAGGGTGATTTGCCTTGGAAACCCTAGTTTGACTGGGTATCTTGAGTAACTTCTCTAACAAGCTATCTCACCAATTGATCAAATTTATCAAGGTAAACTTCAAAACTCATCATCTTATGCATATATGGTCTACCACGAACCAATAAAGTCAAGAGAATTGGAAGTTAGCAAGTTGGTTGATGGTGGTTGGCCAGATGAATTCATTTGATCAAAACTGGGTCTCCCTAGACCCTATCTCATACAATTTTTACCATATGAAAATTATTCCAAGAGAAATATTACTATAAATTACATTTAAAACAACTTTCATGTTGAGACCTAGAGCTAGTTTTGCTTGGAAAATCATTTTCTATGTTGAAATATTATAGGTCATTTTGTCTAAACCCTAATTTGAAAGTCAACTTCCCAAGGCCATAACTTGCTCAATTTTTATGAGATTAAATATTTCCAAGTTGAACAATCAAATTCAATGTGTCTACTTCAACTTTTATGTTTGGAGTGGGAGCTAATTCAACTTTTTTGAGCATGTGATATGAGGTTACATTATAGATCACTTTTGACCTATACCATTGATCAAGTGATTTTTCCAAACTTCAAAAATGCATAACTCTATCATTTCAAATCCAAATGACATGAAATTTGTGACCATTTTTAAGGTCTTTGAAATATTTACAACTTTGGTGAAGACACTTTTCTCATTTGAAGCTCATATAAAAAGTTAAGTGAGGTGGAATATTGAGACATATGGCTTGACACTTAGAAAAAATTTGATATGTCAAATATTTCCAAACTTCCACCTCAAATTTCTTCATGATACAAACTCCAAATGGAAAAGTGTTGAACAAGAAAGTTATTCCTCTCAATCTCACCTTTCCAAAGAGCTCAAATTCATTCATTTTGGACAAGGAATGCATAGGCTGCGCATGACATGAACATGGTGTCATCACTTGGAAAGGATCAAACTTTAAATCTTCACACACACTTGCCTTGCAATCCAAGTTGAGTTCAGACTATCTCACACTCATTTGTGGGCTTAGGGAAATGATTTTATGGGCCTATGTGCGCCCATGCACCCATGCATCATCAATACCAAATTTGGAAAGTGGATTTCAAGTGTGCAAAAAGCAATGGTTTCAGCTATAAATAGAGCCTCATATGCTCAGCATTTCACACACATTCGCGCCAGCTTTGATCCCCTACCTCTAACCCTCACATTACAAAGGATAATCCTGAGAAATTCACTTGAATTTGAGTTTGAATTTCCACTGTTTTGAAATTTAAATCTCTAGAGATCCACAACCCTTTGAGCATTCAATCCTTCTTCTGCAAGCATTTGGAGTGAGATCAAGCACGAGCAAGAGCAAGATCAGTTGAATCCAGACCTCCATTGAAAGTATTTTCCAGAAATTTTGATCTCTTCGATTCTCTCTAATTCTTGGTCAATTCTATTGATTCTTTGGTTGTCTGAAGTCCTACCAATGTAGGCAAGAAGATTGAGTTGCTTTGAGGCCAAATCGAAGCAACTCAGTTCATGTACCTCAAATTTCAACTCCATGTATCTCTCAATATACTTGGAGTTAGAGTGAATTGAGGCTAGATTCGAACTCAGTGCCATTTTTACTTTAAAATCATGTCCTTGTTTTTAATTTTGGTGATGGTTATGACTGAACCAGTCCGGCGAGGTTCCCCGGAGAAGACAACCGGTCCTTGGCCGCCGGTGGTGTACTGGATGGTTCTGAGCCATAGGATCCATCTAATTTGTTTTAATCATGAGCGTTCCTTTTGAATACCAACTGTGTGGCGCGCTGACTCAAGTGCACGATGGAACGCGTGTTTTGATCCACTTGATCTGCCACCTCAATTAATGAGGGAGATCAAGTGGTCCACATTTTTTCTGATATTTTAATTTTCATTTTAATTTCTTTATTTTCAATAGTTCATATTAAATTTAATATTGTTCCAAAAAATATGGGACTTTCACCAAAAAATCTCCTCTTTCATATTCTGAATTAAAATTATTTTTTGGATCATTATTAATATTTTTCATGAATTAATTGATTTTGCATTTGTTTTTAATTGTTTAAAAATATTTTTAAATGTCCAAAAATTATGAAATTTTTTCTCCAAGGTCCTTTGACCTTGTTTGACCTATGATAAATCTCATGGTCATTTCTTTGATGTTTTGATGAGATTTTAGGAATTGGACAAACCATATTTAATTTAAATGCACTATTTTAGTATTTTTAATTTGAATAAATGCCAAATAAGTTTGTTGACCAATGTGATGACTTGTTTATGTTTGACTCTTGTTGTTGGGCCTTGGTCAAGGTTGATTTGACTTTGTCAAATTAATATCATTGGATTTAGGGGATTGATGGAATGTACATTCCATCTCCCAAAATGAATCGATGATATTAATTTGGTAAAAGTCCTCCTTTGACCAATTTGTGTTTTGATCCATTTCCCTCCCACTTCATCTTATTCCCTTTCTTCATTCATTCATTCCATTTGGCCTATGATATCTCAAAATCCTAAGGCTAGTTGATTGAAAAATTGACATGAGTATGGATGAGATTAGGCCACCCCTTTTGCATATTCTTTTTGTGTGTGGTATGTTTCATGAGCATAGTCTACTATATTATGTCTCTAATATGCATTAACACCAAAATTCTATTGCCCGACCTCAAATAGTTGTGACTTCTACATAAGTCCAATTACGATTGCTTAACATAGCGCTAAATTTGTGACATAAAAGGAATAAGCATTCTAGTTAGTGAGATTGTCAGTCTCCCCTCTTTCATGGTATTGTGTGGAAACTTGGCATTTTTTCCTTCCTTTGGAAGATGTCTTGGTTCAAGGATCCATGCTTGTGATAAGTGGGTTGAGTGTTCTCCAAAGAATGACTTCAATTAAAAAGCAAAAGCAAAGCAATACTAACTTCTAACCTATTAACTACTAACTTTTAATTTCAAGCCTTTACTTTAATGCCATTTAATGTTTGCTTGCCATTGTTCATATCATTCTAATTGTTTATGTTAATGCAATTTTCACTTTGTCCATTTGGACCATATTGTGTGATATATTTTGTTTGTATACTTTGTTTGCTTGTGTGGTCTTTGACCATTAATGTACATAATAAGAACAAAAACCCTAAAAACTTTTGTGTGGACTGTTGGTTTGATCTTGGACAAATGGACTTAGGATCTAGGCAACATTCCTATGCTAAAGGACTTCGCCAATGCCAACTTATTGAGAAACCAAGTGCTTGCAATTTGAAACTTCATCTGATACATCATTCAAGATCTCTCTAAGTTCATCTGCAACATGATCATTGTGAAGCTGTTATTTTGAACCTGTGATTTGTGGAATTCATTTGTTACATGGGCCATTTTGAAGAAGATCATGGAATGGATAAGCTTGGATGTGGCCATGTTTATTTCATGCCTTGCTCTTCAAGACAATATAATTGTGCATTTGTGTGTTGCTTGATTCTAAAAAAGTCCAAGGGAATTCTGGGTTTCTATTGACATTCTTGTCTATTGGATTGCTACCCACTTGGTTAGATCTTTTCAACTCTAAACTTTTAATTTTTGTACATAGGGTAGTCTCTTCATCTCCTCCCCATTTCTTTAATTTCAAAATCTCTCCCTCCATTTTTCAAAATCTTCTTTGTGTGAACTACTTTTGTTCTAAACTTTGACTATTTTGCAAAAAGATAGAAACTTTGGCCTTGTGCCATTGCATTTTCAAACTTCTTTTCTTAAATCAAACTTGTAAATAAACTTAACTATACTTGACCTAAACTTTCAAAAAGCCAAAAAGAACTAACTCATTCAAACCATTTTAGGCCTTTGTGCCTTTCACACTTAAATTTTGTTAAAATTAATGCATCCACTTGGAAATTTGCATCACGAACTACGAGGTTTTGATCCCTCATTTTTATGTTGGTACGTGGGCACAAGACCGAAGGTCTTGTCAAACACAAAAATATAATCAATGAATTCTTTTCTCATCCCCCCATTCTATTTGTTTGTAAACATCACTTTATACCAAGTACATATGCACACAAAAAGGGCCCTCCTAGGAGTACCTAGGACACTTTGGATGCTAACACCTTCCCTCTGTGTAACCAACCCCCTTACCTGTAATCTCAAACATTTTATTAGTTTTGATTTGAAAACTTCTTACTTTTGGGTTTTGTTCGTACTCTTTCCCTTTTCCTTTGGAAACAATAAAAGCGCAGTGGCAACTCTTATTATTTTATCTCTAGCTTGTCAATAGCCTGATGATCATGAATTTACCGCTACACTTTCCCTCAATGATCTGTGGAATTATCTTGAATCAACACCCTGGTATCCTGTGCTCTAATGACTTACCTAGTAGAAGAAAACCTGCTATGTATGTGCACTATAAACTGTTTGAAGGCGGTAATGTCGAGGATATTGTCATGACATCTGCCATGAAAAAGCCAGCCTCAAAAGTTGGAACAATACTAAGCTTAAGGAGACATGCAAAGATCTAGGTGAAGGGATAAGGATAGCCACAGCTAGAAAACAATCGTTGGAAGCCTTGATTGCAAGCTTGGAGCAGGCTGAAGGTGAAAATATTGATCATGCTAATGTCAGTCATGAAGAATGAGTTGGAGCCCACACCTCTAGTGAGAGGTCTACTAACCATGATGATACAAGTGGAAATTCTGATTCTGGTGCTGATGAAGCTGCAAGCTCAAGCTCTACTGAGTAACTCCTTTTACTTTGGTCCTTATTGATGTGATGGTTTTTTTTTTGCTGTGGTGGATTTTCTTGTTTTTGGAAATTCTATTTTGCTGTTTTGCTGGATTGTATCTCAGCTTGCTTACAGCTGGTTATGTACTTGGTTTTGTAACCCTTTAACTTTTGATATTTCGGTTAATGACTAAATAGACATTTATTTTGTCTCTTTGGTTTCTTTTGGCTAAAAAGGGGGAGAAGTAGCTATAGCTATATATGATGTTTGGAGAAGAACTTTTCTGGTGTGTTTTGGTTTTGGCACAGGGGGAGGATTCTCTGTCTGAGTGTTCTGTAAGCAGGTTGTTGCTTGTTGTAGACTAGCTGAAGGGGGGGATTTTGTGTTCTGAGTACAAGCGCTTGTGTGTTTACTAGTTGTTATTGTTGCTAGTAATGTGTGTATGTTTACTTCTTCTGCTGAACTGATACTTTGCTTGATTTCTTGTGATCGTATGATTTGTTGTTTGTTTTGGCCAAAATTTGCCAAAGGGGGAGTTTGTTGGTTCTATGTATTGGCATCAATTTTGGTAAAACTTAGTGTTATCACAAGATGTCATGCATTTTGTCTTGACATGTGATATCAGCTTCCTGTAGGATGTTTAATATGGTTGTGCAGGATGTATTCTAGATGTCAGACCCGATGTTAAGACATGTGCATACAGAACATTCAGTCTGAATGTTATGTGTTTTATTATTGCGCTTTTCATGCAAGTCTTTGTGTGCTTATGTGGAGATTGCATGCGTTATTAAAGGAGTAATTAAAGCCAAAATATTATGTTTCCCAAAGAGGAATGATTTGTTTCTAATTCCTAGGGAATACGCGTTAGATAAGATTAGGGTTACATGTTGCCCAGGCCCATTCAGAAAGCTTCTATTTAAAGACCATGTAACCCTGTGTAATTGTGAGAAGAAGATACAAACGTTGAAGTGAGTGAGTATTAGGGTTTTAGCCTTATGTACGTTTTTGAATTGTGATCCATTCATTCATCTCGTTGATGTGTGAATTGGACTGAGTTTTGAGTTGTAATTTGTCCACTATAAGCTTTGAAGTACGAGTGTATTTGTTTACTTGATTGAAGCTTTTAAGCAAGATCAAGTATGTGTCATTGAAGTGTGTCTTCTTTCTTTGTGTTATTTGTTCTGTATCACTGCTGTGATTGAGGGGGAGTGAGTAGGGTCTCATATCTAAGAGTTCTTAGATAGAAGTCACACAGGTAGAGATTAGGTGAAAAGACTGTAACTTGAAGTTGTTTACTGAGAGTGTTTGAACTAATTATGTTTAGTGGATTTCCTTCCTGGCTTGGTAGCCCCCAGACGTAGGTGTGTTTTCACCGAACTGGGTTAATAACTGCTTGTGTCGCTGTTTCTCTGTTTTTATCCTGTTTATATTTCACTTGTTGTTCAGATATTAGTGTCGTGACATTACCTTTGACATCTCATATCTGATACCAGAATTTCAACTTGAACAAATTTGATTCTAAAGCTCAAAAGTGTATCATGTTAGGATACTCTGAATGCTCAAAAGGCTACATAGTGTATAAAACTGAAACCAATATTGTTGAGGAATCAATTCATGTTAAGTTTGATGATAAGCTTGACCCTGAAAAGTCAAAGCTAGATGAAAAATTTACAGATTTGAAGATCACATACTCAAACTTTAAGGGTGTTCAACCTGAAACAAAATAATCAACATCAGATATTGTTGATATTTCAGATGATGTTGAAACACCAACACCTCAGAAGAAGCTCAAGCAAATACTATCTCACTCTGAAGAACTTATTCTTGGTGACAAGTGAGAACTTGTAAGAACCAGATCTTCATTCAGGAAAGATGAAGAAAGTCTTCTAGGATTGGTGTATATCGTAGAACCATAATCCATTAATGAAAACATGTCATTGAAACCAAATGGGTCTTCATGAATAAGCTGAATGAGAAAGAAGAAATAATAAGCAACAAGGCCAGACTGGATGTGCAAGGCTATAGTCAACAAGAAGGAATTGACTATGCTGATACTTTGTTCTAGTTTCCAGGTTATAATCTATGTCTTCTAATTTCATTTATTGTTAATCATAGTATTATCTTATATCAAATGGATGTTAAAATCACATTTCTGAATGATTACATAATTGAAGAAGTTTATGTCCATCAACCTCCTGGTTTTGAAAATCATAAAAATTTCTGATTTCGTTTATAAACTTAAGAAATCATTGTATGGTCTGAAACAAGCTCCCAGAGCTTGATACGAAAGGCCCATAAATTTTCTTTTGGAAAATGATTTTTCAAGAGGAAAAATGGATACAACCTTGTTCTGTAAAACCTTCAAAAATGATCTTTTATTAGTTCAAATCTATGTTGATGATGTCATTTTTGGTTCCACTAATGCCTTTCTCTGCCAAGAGTTTTCCAAGTCCATGCAAGCAGAATGTGAGATGTGCATGGTGGGAGAATTGAAATTATTTATGGGAATTGAAATTAATCAAAACTCAGAAGGGATCATACATTCATCAGAGCAAATATATAAACGAAATTATGAAGAGGTTTGATTTTACTGAATGTAAGATTGCTAAAACTCCAATGCATCCCACTTGCACTCTTGGAAAAGATGAGGAAAGCATGAAGGTAGATTAAAAGGTATACATAGGTATAATTGGATCTCTTATTTACTTAACTGCTTCTAGACTTGATATTTTATTCAATGTATGCTTATATGCTAGATTTTAATCAGGTCCTAGAAAATCTCATTTAACTAATGTTAATAGACTATTTAGATATCTAAGAGGAACTACAAACCTTGGTTTGCTTTATAAGAAATCAAAAGATTACAAGTTAGTAGGTTTTGTGATGCTGATTTTGCTGGAGATAGACTTGAAAGAAAAAGCATCAGTAGAAGCTGACATTTTATGGGTGAAAATCTAATCTCATGGTCCAGCAAGAGACAATCAGCCATTGCGTTATCAACAACTGAAGCTGAATACATTACAGCCTCTGGATGTAGCACACAGGTCATCTGGATGAAAAGTCAGCTAAAAGATTATCAACTAAGTGAAAGTAACATTCCTATCTTCTGTGATAATACATATGCTATATTTTTGTCTAATAATCCCATTTTACATTTTAGAGCGAAGCATATTGAGATCAAACATCCTTTTATCAGAGACTATGTTCAGAAGGGTATTACAAGCTTAAACTTTATTGATACAGACCATCAATAGGCTGGTATCCTTACTAAACCCCTTGCCGAGGAAAAAATTGTTTTTATTCCGAGGAATATAAAAAATGGAAATTTGTCCTGATTAAAATCTCAATATGTGCAAACTTTGAGGGATTAAAGATGATACTCTAAGAATTTATGTGTTTCTGTTTAACTCTGAAACAATCAGCCCTCTGATAGTTAGATGGCTTTCTGGCTCGACAGGTCCAAGTCAGAATCCCTTTGGGTTTCTCCGTCTTTTGGACTCTAATACATATCAACGTTTTAATTAAGAATTTTTTTAAAATGTTTTGATTTTTTTGTTGTTTGCTTAAATACTCGTTGGGAAAAAATGTTATCGGGTAAAACAAAATCTTACTTTAATACTCCTAGTGTATTTCCTGTTTCCAAAGTCGTCGAGTTTGTTTGTCTCATGTCATAGCGTGTAGTGTTACATAAATTATTTCTTGGGTTCCTAAGATAACTTTTCAGTTGTCACTATCATAAATATTTTTTTTAATCCTAAAAACCTCCGCCCTTACTCTCTTTTCACTCTTTTTGAACACAACTTTTATCTCATATTTGTTCATAACTCTTCTTCCCTTTCATCTCCTCAGTTTCTCAAACCCCTTATCCCTCTCTAGATCCTACAACTATCTGACCAATGTCTCTCAAAACCAGAAGCTTTTATTTTGAAGAAGTTTTAAAGACAAGGTGGCGAAGGAGTGTAGCAGCTTATGCCAAAGTCAATCAGTTGTGTGATACAATTAATTCACTCGCTTTGGAGTCATCATGTGAGCCTAACTCCCTAGTTTAAAAGCTTATTTAAAGCACATGTTAAGGTCCATGTGCAATCTAGTTTTCATTTTGCGGGTCTTTTACCCCACATTCTCTTCATTTTTTCTCCGTTTTTACATGCCTTCTCTAGTTTCTCCTTTTCGTTCCCTTTTTCCATGTAGTGTCTTTTTTTTCTTACCCTCCCATTTTTTCCATTCTTCTTGTCAATCTTTTTTATTGATTAAAAAGGGGGAGAAATGTTTAGATTCTTGAGTCTAGGGTCTAAGTCCAGTCTAAATCTAGAGTCCATAGAGTTGTGGGGATTTGATTTTGATCATTTTTATCCAATGATCAATCCCGAACATCCTTAAATCTGGATAAAATTTCTTTAGAATTTCGATGTTGTAGCGGTAAATTCATGACTACCAAGCTATAAATAAACTTGACGTCAATAAAACCAGAGTCGTCATCGCACTTTTATTGTTTCCAAAGGAAAAAAGGAAAAAATACGAACAAAACCTGAGGATAAGAATTTTTCAAATAAAAACTAATAAAATGCCAGAGATTATAGGTAAGGGGGTTGGTTACACATAGGGAAGGTGTTAGCACCGAAAATATCTTAGGTACTCCTAGGGAGCCCTTTTTTGTGTGCAAATGTTTTGGTCAAAATGATGTTTGATAAAAAAGGAATGAGGGGATGAGAAAAGAATTGATTAATTATATTTTTTGTGTTTGAAAAGATTTTCGGTCTTGTGCCTACGTACCAACATAAAAATGAGGGATCAAAACCTCGTAGTTCATGGTAAAAATTTTAAAGAAATTGGTGAATTGCTTTTAACAAAAATTTAATAAGAAGGCATAAAAAGGCCAAAACTTTGAATGGGGTTGTTAGTTCTTTTTTTTTTTGTCTTTTTGAAATTAGAACCAATATGGTTAAGTTTATTTACAAATTTGATTAAGAAAAGATTTTAAAATCCATTGGCATAAGGCCAAGGTTTCTAATCATTAAACAATGTCTAAGTTGGAAATCACAAGCAAAGAAGGTTTTGAAAAGAGGGAGAGATTTTGAAATTTAAGAAGTGGGAGAATATAAAGAGACTACCCTAAGAATAAATTAAAAGTTAAGAGTTGAAAAGATCTGACCAATGAGATGCAATCCAACAGACAAGAATGTCACATAGAAACCCATTTTCCTTTGGACTTTGACAAGCAATAAACAATATCCAAGAATTATGTGAAGATCAAGGCATCAAATAAAGATGACCAAAATATCCAAGCAAACCATCCAACAACTATCCATCTTCAATGTCTTCCCATGTAGCAGATGAAATATTCCTTGATCAACTCAGAACAGAACATCAGACATAGACAATAATAACAAGACAATTAAGCACAGAGACATAGTAGCAGATGAATCCAAGGAATCCAAGGTTTTGTATCAGATGAAGGCACAAGTAGAGGTAGCTCAGTCTCAAATGTTGGCATTGGCCAAGTCCTTTAGCACAGGGAATGTTTCCTAATCCTAAGTCCAAAAACTAAGATCAAGTCCAACAGTCCACCAAGATATTTTTTAGGGTTTTTGTTCTTATTAGGTATTTTAAGATCCTAAGACCATAAACAAAACAAAGACAAACAAACAATATGTACAATCACAAGATATGGCTCAAGTGAGCAAAGTGAAAAGGACTAAAACATAAACAAGTTCATGAAATGTAAAATGGCAGATGAATGATAAAGGTACTAAAATTTAAAGTGCATCAAGTAAATGACTTGAAAGTAAAAGAAAAAATGAATAAAAGTTAGTCAAGTATTAGTCATATGTTAGTGAAGAGTTTTGATATTTGTTAAGTCATTCTTTGTAGAATACTCAACCATTCATTCACAAGTACGGATCCTTGAACCAAGACATCATCCATGAGAAAGGCTCCAACTTGGATAATTCAATAAGTATGCTACTAGCTCTCATGAAAGGAAAAAGGTCAAGTCTCCACACAATGCCGTCAAGAATGGGAGACTTACAATCTCACTTACTAGAATGTGATTCCTTCTTGATTAAATTTAGCTCAATGTTAAGCAATCTTAATTGGACTTATGTAGAAGTCACAACTATCTGAGGTCGGGAAATAAAAATATAGGTGTTAATGCATGTTAGAGATTTGGTACAAAGAACCAAACTCCTAAAACATACCACACACTAAAAGAAATAAGGGAAGGACCTATCTCAGTCTGGCTCATGTTGATTCATTTAACAAATAGTCATTGATGAATCAACTAACATTAGACACAAAGAGATTCCATTGATCAATGATGGATTAGGGAAGAATAGGGATCAAGATGAAAAGGGAAGAGGAATAATAAACACAAATTGATCATGAGAGAAATTTCATCTGATCAAACCATCCATTCATTTTGGGAGATGAAATATACATTTCATCAATCCCCTAAATCCAATGGTTTTGATCAAACAAAAGTCAAATCAACCATGACCAAGGCCCAAACAGAAAGTCAAACATCACAAGACCATAAAAATGGCTCAACATTATTTTTAAACATTTAATCAGTTAAAAATCACATTTAAAATGATTTAAAATTTATTTTAATTTAGACAAAACCTCAAAAAATCCCTTCAAAATACCAAATAAATGGCCAAGGGATTTATCCTAGGTCAAACAGGGACAAAGGACCTTAGACAAAAATATGGTAATCACAAACAACTTTTGGTGAAAGTCCCATATTTTTTGGATAAAAAATGGATTTATTATGAATTAAACAAAACAAGGCTATTTAAAAATAAAATTACAAATTAAAATAAATGAGAAAAAGCAAGGGCCATCAAATCTCCCTCATTAATCGAGGTGGTAGATCTGATGGCCACGCTTGTGCAGTCCATCCAAGACACTAGTCAACGAGCAATACCAAATGTAATCAGATCAGATGGTTGAGTTTATAACGTGGGATCAAATCAAATGGCTGTAACCTTGCCAACAAATCAACGGAGCCCTAACTCCGGTCTTCTTCTCCAGTGGACCTCACCGGACTGGTCCACCACAAACCACCACCAAAATAAAAAGTCATGACATAATTTAAAGGAAAAATGCCCAGGAGCTCGAATTTGACCTCCATTTCATCCAATTCCAAGTATAGTGAAAGATACATGGTGTTGGTTCTAAGTGTTGGCAGCAATTTTGGTAAAACAAAGAGTGTTTACAAGATGTTGTATGTGATGTCTTAACATAAGATATCTTGTACCTGCTGGAGGTTTAAAATATAATTATGCAGGATTGGTTCAGGATGTCATACCCGATGTCATGACATCTGATATAATGTACCTGCTGAATATTTAAAATGGAATTATGCAGGATTGTTCCAGGATGTCAGACCCGATGTCATGACATCTGTACACAGAACATTCAGTCTGAATGTTAAGTGTTATGTGATTGCGCTTTTAATGGCAATCTATGTTTGATTGATGAGTTAATTGCAAACGCAATCAATCAATGATTACAACGTGGTTTAACTTATTTTCCAAAGAGATCTAACCAACTGTCATAAGAAGATTTGAATGGAAAATAGTTTTAGGGTTTTATGATGTCCAAGCCCAACTGAATGCTTCTATAAAAAGGACATGGAAAACCTGATTTATAACACAAGAAATACAGAGCAAAATATTGAGAGAGAATAAGGGTTTAAGTCTTGTATGGTCGTGTGACTTGTAAGCCATTCAATTCATCCATAGATGATTGAATTGGTCTGATTTTTGAGTTGTAGTTTGTCACTCTAAGCTTTTAAGGATGAGTGTGGGTCTACTTGATTGAAGCTGCTAAGTGAGACCAAGTGTGTGTCTTTGAAGAGTGTTTTCTTTTCATAAGTAATTATTGTTTAATATCACTAGTGTGATTGAGGGGGAGTGAGTGGGATCTCATATCTAAGAGTTCTTAGGTAGAAGTCATACAGGTAGAGATTAGGTGAAAAAGACTGTAACTTGTGTAGTTTACTGAGAGTCTTTGAACTGATTCTATTTAGTGGATTTCCTTCCTGGCTTGGTAGCCCCCAGACGTAGGTGAGTTGCACCGAACTGGGTTAATAATTGCTTGTGTCTCTTGCATTACTATTCTTTATCTTTATCCTATTTGTATTATTCAGATATTAGTGTCGTGACATTACCTTCGACATCTCATATCTGATACTAGAATTTCAATTGGTTTCAGAGCAGGCATCCTGCTCTGGTTTTGGGTGAGATCTAGGGACGATACTTTCTGGTACTATGGAGAGAGATGGAGGATCTGTTCACAGACCACCAATTTTGGATGGATCTAAATATGACTATTGGAAACCTTGAATGGTAGATTTCCTAAAATCTCTTGATAATAAGGCTTGGAAGGTTGTGTTAACAGGCTGGGAACATCCAGTAATTACTAAGGAAGGAGAAGCCACAACTGATAAGAAGCCTGAAGAACAATGGTCCAAGGAGGAGGATGATCTAGCCCTTGGAAATTCTAAAGCATTGAATGCTATATTCAATGGAGTAGACAAGAATATCTTCAAATTGGTAAACAACTGTGAGGTGGCTAAAGATGCTTGGGACATTCTCAAAACCACTCATGAAGGCACCTCTAGAGTGAAGATGTCTAGACTACAGCTGCTCACCACCAAGTTTGAAAATTTAAGGATGAAACAAGATGAAAATATTCATGAATTTCATATGAGTATCCTGGAAATTGCTAATTCCTCAGGAGCCCTAGGAGAGAAGATGTCAGATGAAAAATTAGTAAGGAAAATACTCAGGTCACTCCCTAAGAGATATTCTATGAAGGTGACAACCATAGAAGAGTCTCAAGACATCTCCAATATGAGAGTTGATGAGATAATTGGTTCCCTCCAAACATTTGAGATGGGAATGTGTGATGGATCTGAAAAGAAAACCAAAAGCACAACCTTCATGTCAAACACTGAGGAGGAAGAAGAGGAAAATGGTCAGGATGTTGATGAAGATCTGGGAAATGATGTAGCAATGCTGGGAAGACAGTTCAACAGACTGTTGAAAAAGATGAATGTAAGATCTAAGGCAAATGTCAAGAACATCTCATCTGACATCAGTAAATTCAACAATGCTGGAAGAAGAACAAGGTCAGATGATAAGCCCAAAGAAGGAAACGGAGTACAGTGCCATCAATATGATGGGTATGGACACATTAGAACTGAATGTGGAACCTACCTCAAGAAACAGAAGAGGAGTCTTACTGCCACTTGGTCTGATGAGAGTGAAACAGAAGAGTCTGCAAATCTGGGGACTGCCTTGACTGGAAGATGGGGTTCTGATGAAGACTCAAGTGATGATGAAGTAACCTTTGAAGAGTCAGCCACTACCTACAGAAAGTTGTGTCACAGAAGTGCAGAGGTGTGTAAATAGGTTGAATGCCAGAAAAAGGTAATAACTCAACTGGAGAATGAGAAGGTAGAACACTTGGAAACCATCTCCAAATTAAAAACAGAAGTAGTGGTTCTGAATGCCAAACTAGATGAGAGTCAACAAGTTGAAAGCCAGAAGAAAGTGATAGTACAGTTGGAGAATGAGAAGGCAGAACATGTGGAAACCATCTCCAAGTTAAAAACTGAAGCTATGTTCTTGAATTCTAAACTGGAAGAGATGACCAAGTATGTAAGAATGTTAAACAATAGATCTGACTCCTTAGACAAGATTCTCCAGACTGGACAAATAACAGGAGACAAATCTGGCATTGGGTTTAATGAATCTAAGCCTGAGTGCAGTTACACTGGTGGCAAACCTAAATCCAAACCTAAATGCAGCCATATTAAAAGCAAACCTGAGATGTCACAACATCGTAAGGGAAGACAGCAGAAAGGGAAACACCAAAGATGGAGATGCCATTATTGTGGAAAATTTGGCCACATAAAGCCCTTCTGCTATAAGCTGTATGGTTATCCTAGCCTTGTTCATCATCAGACTCACCATTAACCAAGACCCAAACATCACAGGCCTGTCAACAAAAAGCAATGGGTTCCTAAGACTAATGTTACAAGTCTAATAGCTCACACTTCCTTCAGAGTTTCAGCCAAATAAGATTGGTATTTTGACAGTGGGTGCTCCAGACACATGACTGGAAACAAAGACCAGCTAACTAGCCTTCATCCTCATGCCATGAGCTATGTAACCTTTGGTGATGGAGCAAATAGTGAAATCAAGGGGATTGGTAATCTTGATTACCCTAGAGTTCCTGATCTTGACAAGGTCCTACTTGTTAAGGGCTTGACTGC
Organism: Lathyrus oleraceus; assembly: GCF_024323335.1. Taxonomy (NCBI): domain Eukaryota; kingdom Viridiplantae; phylum Streptophyta; class Magnoliopsida; order Fabales; family Fabaceae; genus Lathyrus; species Lathyrus oleraceus. Next base: position 419,982,980 of record NC_066580.1, on the reverse strand, counting down.
AAATCTAATAAGCATCAGTCAACTATGTGACCAAGGTCTAAATGTTAACTTCACCAAAACTGAATGTCTGATTACTAACAAAGAAAGTGAAGTGATCATGAAAGGAGTCAGGACATAAGACAACTGTTACATGTGGAGTTCTCAAATTGGTTATTCTTCAAAGGGTACCTTAGTCAAAGAAGAAGGAGTGAAGACATGGCATCAAAGATTGAGCCATCTGCATCTTAAAGGTATGAAGATGATTATATCTATTGAAGTTGTTAGAGGAATTCCCAACTTGAAGATTGATGAAAGAAAAGCATGTGGGAAATGTCAGACAAGGATGTCACACCAGAAACTCAGACATGACACCATTTCCAAAGGTTTGGAACTCCTCCATATGGATTTGATGGGACCCATGCAGATGGAAAGCCTTGGTGGGAAGAAGTTTGCATATGTAGTAGTGGATGACTTCTCCAGATACACCTGGATCAACTTTATAAGAAACAAATTTGATGTGTTTGAAGTCTTCAAAGAGCTTTGTCTAAAGCTTCAAGGAGAAAAGGAAAGTCAAGTTATCAAAATTAGAAGTGAACAAAGAAGGAAGATAAATCCTAAAAGTAGTGAAGGATTATTTCTGGGCTATAGCAGAGCATATAGAGTCTTTAATTCCAGAACTAAAGTAATGATGGAATCTATTAATGTTGTGGTTGATGACCAACAGACTAATGTCACAGACGATGTTAAGACATCTCTGAATGATCCCTCAGCTGATTTCTCAGACAAGGTGAATGAACCTCCTCAAACTGAACCTGACAAAGTCAACAAGGGACCCTCCATCAGAGTTCAGAAGGATCATCCCAAAGATCTCATTCGGAGAGATCCAAGTAAAAGGGTCACAACTAGATCAAGGGAAGTGATCTCAAATGGCTACTTGAAAGAGGAAGTATATGTTGGACAACCTAAAAGGCATGTGTACAGATTGAAGAAAGCCCTCTATGGTTTGAAGCAAGCTTCTAGGGCTTGGTATGAGAGACTCATAATGTTCCTCACTAACAATGGTTACAAGAGAGGAGGTATTGACAAGATCCTATCTGTGGAAAATGAAAGAGAAAATCTCATGGTGGCTCAAATAGATGTTGATAATATTGGGTTTGGTGGGAGGTCAGATCAGATGGTAGAACATGTTGTTAGACAAATGCAGTCTGAGGTTGAGATGAGCCTTGTTGGACTTGGGCTACAAGTCAAGCAGATAGAAGAGTCTATTTTTCTATCTCAAAGCAAATATTCCAAGAACAATGTTAAGAAGATTGGCATGGAGAATGCAAGTCATAAAAGGACACCTGCTCCTACATATTCAAAAGTATTCAAAGATGAAAATAGTGTTTGTGCTATATATCAAGCTGAATACATAGCAGCTGGAAGTAGCTGTTCTCAATAGGGTTGGTTGAAACTATGTTGACTGAATACAATGTCACACAAGATGTCATGACATTGTACTATGACAACCTGAGTGCTATAATTGTTTCCAAAAATCCTATTCAGCACAGTAGGACTAAGCACATTGATATTTGTCATCACTTCATTAGAGAATTTGTGGAAGAAAAAATCATAGCACTAAAGCATGAAATGCAATTAGCTGACAAATTTGCAAGGGCTTTGGATGCTAATCAGTTTGAATGTTTAAGAGGGAAATTGGGGATTTGTATTCATGAAAAGTTATAGCAATTAAAGTGGGGTGGAAAAGGTAATAAAAATATTGTCTGCCCATTTAAAAGAAAGTACCTCATTTATGGTAAATCATTACGTAGTATTGGAACTAGTATCTATACCATTTCCACACGCTACCTCAACACAACCATTTCCATCTTCATCCAACTTCTCATACAACCTCTGTTAGGGCAAAAAGATTTTTCTCAAAAGTTCAACAAAATGTCACAACATCCCTCATCCTCAGGATCAAAACCCACTCACAAAGCAATGACTCCCTCCATGGAGTTTATGGATGAAGATATTTTGGAGGTTATTCCTCTTTCTGTAATTCCAGGCGACGCTCCTGGCCCTTCTTCCACGGCTGGAAATAATCAAGGTAACATTCCTGATAACCCTCCTCCTAAGGATGACATGCACTATACAGATCGTGTCATTAGGAACTTGGTAACTAGGATTCTAAACGAAGGGCATGCAGTCAAGGGTGTTTCGACCCCTCTGTCTATAAGGGACCCCTTACCTGAGGTGGAACCCCAAACTGAGAAAGATGATGACTCATCTAGATCAGAGAAAGGCATTGTTGCTGAGGGACTATGCTCTCTAGGTAAAACCTTGCCTAGTAAGAAACTAGTAGATGTTTCTCATGAAACTGTTGAGAATGTTATTAATATGGAGGAAGAGAGTTCAGAAGAAGAAGATGACACCTTGGTACATCATGTGAAACCAAGTGTTGCAAATAAACTGAAGACCAGAAAAGGGAAGACTATGGCTGAGATGTTGACAGCCAGAACATGTAAGAAGGTTGCTGGTGTAGAACCCTCTAAATCATGGAGTAAAGTAGAGGTCAAGAAGAGGAAGATCAGAGAAAGCTCTGATTCTGAAGATGATGTCGAAGACGATGTCCCAGACATCTCTCCTACTAAAAGGCAGACTGTTAAAAAGTCTCCAGCTAAGATTGCAGTTGTACATTTGGACAACATTTCTTTCCATATGGAAGATGGTGCTGCCAAGTGGAAGTTTGTTATTCAAAGGAGAGTTGTTGTTGAGGGGGATCTAGGGAAGGAGGCTGTAGAAGTGAAGGAAGTTATGGAATTAATCAAGACTGTCGGTCTGATGAAAACTGTTGTTGCTTTGCCCCAATGTTTTGAAGGGTTAGTGAAAGAGTTTGTGGTTAATATCCCAGAGGATATTTCTGACAAAAATAGCAAGGAATTTTGTAAGGTGTTTGTGAGAGGAAGATGTGTAAGGTTCTCCCCAACCATAGTCAATAAGTTCCTAGGGAGAGGAACTGAAGGAGGTGTGGAGTTAGAGGCTACAGACAATGAAGTCTGTAGGACAATCACTGATGGCCAAGTCATGGAATGGCCAAGCAAAAAGCATCTATCAGCTGGGAAATTAATTGTTAAGTATGCCATCTTGCATAAGATTGGTTCAGCCAATTGGGTGCCAACAAACCATATCTCAACTATCTCTAATGGTCTTGGAAGAATCATCTATGCTATTGGAACCAGGATCAACTTTGATTTTTGAAGGTTCATGTTTGAACAAATTGTTAGGCATGCCTCCACTAATGCAATAAAGATGCCTATTGCCTTTCCCTCTATCATTTGTGGAATTATTTTAAGCCAGCAACCTGGTATTCTAAACACAACTGATATTCCCAGTAGAAGGAAGCCTCAATTGTCCATTCACTACAAGTTATTTGAAGGAAACCATGTCAATGATGTTGTCATGACATCTGCAAGAAAGGAGCCATCCTCTCAAGGTGGCCTGATTGCTCAATTGAAGGAAACTTGTAAGGAGCTGGAAACTGGGATTAGGGTTGCCAAGGCTAGGAAAGAGGCTTTAGAGGTTCTCATTAGTAGCTTGGAGCAGGAAGAGATGGATAAGGTTGGTGAAACCAAGGAGTCAAATGCCCATACCTCAAGTGAGAGGTCCAATTCTCAAGATCAATCTAGTGGCAGTTCTGAATCTGAAGGTGAAGAAGATGCTACTTCCTCAGACTAAGTTATAATGGTCCCCCTGTTATGAAGATTGTGTGTTCTGGATGCTGTTCTGGATGATGTTTTGGTTGTTTTGGATGCTGGATAATTTGTTGTTTTTCTGTTGAAATGTTTGTAATTTTTTGCAGTCCTTACTGATGCCTTGATGTAATATTTGGGCTCTTTATGAGTTCCATGGATTTCTGATTATCTCAGCTATTGCAGTTGTGTATAATTATGGTGTGTACCAACTGACATTTACGTTTTAACATTTAATATGTTATAACATCCCTTGTGACATTCTTTGCTAGACTAATTGACATTTATTTTGTCTAATTGGTCACTTTGGTCTATTTTGACTAAAAAGGGGGAGAAGTGATTATGTGGAGAGCTGCATTTAAATGTATGGATGTGGAGATCTGCAGTGCTGATATAGCTAGCTAGGCTAAACAGGTGAACATCGGATGTTGAAGGAGATGTTTGATGTGAGACAAAATGATGTTCTGTTCTGTGATGTTGGAGGAGATGTCTGATGGTGAACATAATGATGTTCTGTTCTATGATGTTGGAGGAGATGTTTGATGTTTTATGCATATTTTGTGTTGCACATGTGATGTTGAAGGAGATGTCAGAGGGTAACTCTGAATGTTACAGGTGCTGAAGGAGTTGTCTGTATTGAACAGACTTAGGGGGAGAAGAAGTACCCATGGTTATGTGTGTTTTACTAGTTGCGATTATAGCTAGTAATTTTGTTTGCTTCTGCTGCTGCATAAACGCTGTTATGCTGTTTAACTGCTGATGTGTTTTTTCTTGTGAACAAAATGGACTGATATATGTTTTAGCCAAAATTTTCCAAAGGGGGAGTTTGTTGGTTCTAAGTGTTGGCAGCAATTTTGGTAAAACAAAGAGTGTTCACAAGATGTTGCATATGATGTCTTAACATAAGATATCTTATACCTGCTGGAGGTTTAAAATATAATTATACAGGATTGGTTCAGGATGTCATACCCGATGTCATGACATCTGATATAATGTACCTGCTGGATATTTAAAATGGAATTATGCAGGATTGTTCCAGGATGTCAGACCCGATGTCATGACATCTGTACACAGAACATTCAGTCTGAATGTTAAGTGTTATGTGATTGCGCTTTTAATGGCAATCTATGTTTGATTAATGAGTTAAATGCAAATGCAATCAATCAATGATTACAACGTGATTTAACTTATTTTCCAAAGAGATCTAACCAACTGTCATAAGAAGATTTGAATGGAAAATAGTTTTAGGGTTTTATGATGTCTAAGCCCAGCTGAATGCTTCTATAAAAAGGACATGGAAAACCTGATTTATAACACAAGAAATACAGAGTGAAATATTGAGAGAGAATAAGGGTTTAAGTCTTGTGTGGTCGTGTGACTTGTAAGTCATTCAATTCATTCATAGATGATTGAATTGGTCTGATTTTTTTGTTGTAATTTGTCACTCTAAGCTTTTAAATATGAGTGTGTGTCTACTTGATTGAAGTTGCTAAGTAAGATCAAGTGTGTGTCTTTGAAGAGTGTCTTCTTTTCATAAGTAATTCTTATTTAATATCACTGTTGTGATTGAGGGGGAGTGAGTGGGATCTCATATCTAAGAGTTCTTAGGTAGAAGTCATACGGGTAGAGATTATGTGAAAAAGACTGTAACTTGTGTAGTTTACTGAGAGTCTTTGAACTGATTCTATTTAGTGGATTTCCTTCCTGGCTTGGTAGCCCCCAGATGTAGGTGAGTTGCACCGAACTGGGTTAACAATTGCTTGTGTCTCTTGCATTACTATTCTTTACCTTTATCCTGTTTGTATTATTCAGATATTAGTGTCGTGACATTACCTTTGAGATCTCATATCTGATACCAGAATTTCACATGGATTTGAGTTTCGAGGATCATGAACTTAGTTACTTCGATTTTACCTCAAAGCAACTCAATCTTGTTGCCTACATTGGTAGGACTTCACACAACCAATAATCTAGCAAAATAGTTGAGAAAAATCACCTTCGGGTAGCTTTAATTCAGCTTGATCTTACTTCCAATTTTCCTTGGCTCGACTCTAGAAGCTTGCAGGAAGTGAAATGGATCAATGAAATGCTTGGATTCTTGGAGTTTCAATCTCAAAACAGAAGGAGATTTGAAACTCGATTTCAAGTGAAATCTTTAAGTTTATCCTTTAATGGAGGTTAGGTAGGCAATGCTTCAAAGCTTGGGCAAGAGGGATCCCTATTTTGATCACAATGGACATGTATTTATAGGGTTATGCATTGCTTTTCACACACTTGAAAATTTTGTCAAATTTAGCAACATTGATGCATGGATGCATGGGTATTGACTTGGGCCTAATCCATGATGTAATATCACTCCAATTCATGCACAATGGATCCTGAAACAATAACATGTAAGCATGCAAAAGGAAATGGTCACTTGAATTCAAAACTTGCCAAAACAAACCCAACAAAGGAACCATACGCAAGTCCCTTAATTCTTGTCCAAATGAGGTGATTGTGGACTTTTTGAAAGGTGACATAAGTGGGAACAACTTTGATGTTAAACACTTTTCCATTTGGAGCTTGTATCGTGATGAATTTTGAGGTGGAAGTTTGAGAAATCAAACATGATTGAAAAATTTCTAAGACCCAAGTCAAATGACTACTTCTTCCACCTTGAATAATTTTTGATATGGGCTTCAAATGGAAATGGTTACTTCACAAAAGTTGTATCTCTTTCATCCCTATTAAATTTGGTCACAAATTTGACACCATTTGGATTTGGCATGAGGGAGTTATGCATTTTAGAAGTTGAGGAAAATTGCTTGTTCAATGGTAATGGCCCAAAATGACCTATAATGTTTCCTCTTGACACATGCTCTTTCAAGTATAATTTTACATTTCTAAAAGAATAAAAGTTATATAAGTCATATTGAAATTGATCATGAAACTTGGATGGCCTTCATATCATAAAATTTGAGCAAGTTATGGTCCTTGGAAGTTGACCTCCTAACTAGGACACAGACAAAATGACCTATAATATTTCACCATAAACATTGACTTTCCAAGAAAAACTAGATCTTGATGCCATATTAAAAGTTGTTTGGAATGTCATAAGGAGTAACGTTTATCTTGGAACAATTTTCATATGACAAAAATTGTAGGAGATAGGGTCTAGGGAACCCCAGTTTTGACCAGTTGACTTTCTCTGGTCAACTTCTTTGAACCAACTTGCAAACTTGAAGTTATCTTGATCTTTGGGACTCATGGAGTATCATATATTCATAAGATGATGTAAAATGAAGTACCTCTTTATATATTTGACCAATTGTTGAAGAAACTTGTTGAGGAAGTCACACAAGATACCCAGATGAATTAGGGCTTCCAAGGCAAACAAGCTTCAAACTCTTGATGAATTCTTGATCAAAATGATAAATAAAGAACACGGGGATCCATATATGATGTCTATAACCAATGTAAAACATTGTTGGATTGATCTCCTTGCATTGAGGGTCTCAAACCCTAGTTGTGAGCTTGATAGGGCATAAGTGGACACACACACACACACACACACACACTACCTACAAAGGACACAAAGATAAGTATAGACATATTTTTGGAATTTTGGTTAGTAAAAAAAAGAAGAAAAAAGTATGATACAATAAAATATGCTAGGTGATCTCTTTCGATACAAACCCAATGAATAAGGGGTGAGGAAGATGCCAAGGTGTGATCCCAAAGCCAATGCAAATGATGAGATAACATGAGGGATCTTAGGGTCAAAATTGGGGTCTTACAAATGTTACATCAAATGATTGAAATTTGATTATGATTTATTTGTGTTTTTGTTTCTATCACTACAACAAACAAGACCTTAGACAGCGCTTTTTTTAGCCTTAGACAGCGCTTTAAAGCGCTGTCTAAACCTCCGCTGCTAAAGGTTTAGACAGCACTTTTTTAAATCTTAAAAGCGCTGTCTAAGCCCCCCCCCCCCCCCCCCCCCCTTAGACAGCGCTTTGGCCAAAAGCGCTTTATAAGACCCTCTTATTTTAAATTTTTTAGGTATACCTTAGACAGCGCTTTTGAAAAGCGCTGTCTAAGCCCCACCCCCTTAGACAGCGCTTTGGCCAAAAGCACTTTCTAAGACCCTCCTATTTTAATTTTTTTAGGTATACCTTAGACAGCGCTTTTCAAAAAGCGCTGTCTAAGCCCCCCCCCCCCCCCCCCCCCCCTTAGACAGCGCTTTTGCCTAAAGCGCTTTCTAATCCCCCCCTTAGACAGCGCTTTTTACAAAAGCGCTGTCTAAGGTATACGAAATTTTTTGAAGCTTTTGTTTTAAACCACATTTTTTCCAGGTTTATAAACCATAATTTCTACCTGTTTTCAACCAGATTTTGACAGACAATTATCACATTTTATATATAACATATTTTGAATTAATTCCAACTATTTAATTATATGAGATATGTGTAAATATAAAAATAACTCATAAGTTAGAAATACATACATCGGTGGGAATCTTTAATCGGCCCAAAGCAAGAGTATCTCGCATAAACCTCAACATGAAATACCCGCAATCTATTTGATTACGTTGTTGAGGACACTACATATGAAAAAAAAATATGGATTATAAATCCTAAGTTTTATCAAGTGTCATCACTAATATAATAATTGCTAACTGTTAACTATAATAATCGGTTTAACATTGATTAACAAAAACAATGAAAACAAACTGAAAGAAAGGAAAAAAAAACAATAATAAACTAGCGAGAACATATAAACAAGAGTTTGAGGAGATATATAGCTTAGACCCTGCAGTACAGCAAACAGAACAAAGTAGAAACTACAACCAAACAAGTCAGTATAGTATGTTCATAAGCCCTCACCCGGTGAATATTAATTAAAAGATTAAATGCAGAAAATCATGTCAAATGTATGTGAAAATGCCAAAAAAAAACTCTAGCATTGTTCAGAAACAAAGTGTTGTCAGGTAGAGAAAATATCTCAAATATCCTGGTGACCAATATCTTCTTAGAAGAATCCTCCTTCCTTCAAGATATGCACTATATGTGAATACCCTATTTAGGGTATTCAAGACAACCAACAATGCGATTCAAGAGTTGGAAACTACCCTCTTTGACTATATGATAAAACAATAATCAAATCCATTTGTGATTTCCTCCACAATGTTAGGCTCAAGAGCTTTGGGTGGGGGGGTAAAACCATGTGCATAAAGTATATTCAATCCTTATCTGCTACTTAATACTCATTCACTTGAGTGATGTATTTTCCAACAATGCAGAGAGGCAAATGGTTATGTGGGCTATGTCAGCAAAGATATAATGCTTCTTTAGCATCATCTTGAATGGAAATAAATATTATGCAAAATCGGGAAAATATTAAGGTGGTAAAGATATTAATGCTTCTTTAGCATTTATCTTGCAGTTGCCAGGACAAAACACTCAAAGAAACAAATAACTCCAGCAGCAAATATTACCAGTTCATTGTGCTTTTTTACTTTCTTAGGATGACACCATATCACAAATCCTACAACAGATCTACACATCCCAAGAAAGTATCTTTTGACTTTATTAATTCCTTAAGTAGTGTTCTTATTACTACAAACTAGTTAAACATAGTGCTGATTAGTTCACTTCTGTCCTGATCGCAGCACTGTAAAAAAACAATTAATCCAAAGTAACTAAACATCTCTTGAAAGAATCAAAATAGAGAACCAACTTTTTGATAAATTCAGCAGATAAAAATTCCATTAATCCTTAACCAAACAAGAAGGCATCCCTAGCCTTGGTCTCGGTCCAAATGAAAGGAAGAGCAGTGACAAATCTTTAACATTATCTGCCCATAAATGGTATCATAAATCAAGGTTTGATTACACATCACTGCTAAATATTTCTTTTTCCGTCTCTCATTAACTTGACTCCATACAGCACAAAATCAAGAACTGATATATTACATCCCATCCAAAGAAGACCTAAGATAGCTTGGATTGACATGACGCTCTTTTTTGCGACAAATTCCCAAATATATTGCTATAAATAGCAATGTTCCTTTGTCTCCAAATTGTAGGCTTCATAACATCCATAAGCTTCAAAGGCTGTCATCCTATGGCAGCCACTTTATTATAATAGATCTGTTAATAGACAAATTCACTGGTGACCATAATGTCCAACCTTCGCCAGCCCTTGCGAAAAGATAAGAGATACCATTTCGAGTATAGGTATAGCGAAATCTCTAGAAAAATATATCTATACCCTATGCATTCTAATGTAATACACAAAGTTCAATGCCAAAGAGTTATCGGCTTACTTACCTCAATAATAAGATCCAGATCCACCGCTGCCCATGTAACTGCTACCGCCGCCGGCACCTCTGCCAGAATACATTGACGAATATGAGCTGCCGCCAACCTACATTGCATGGACAATACATAAGAATGTAACAAAACATACACAGAACACTAATTCCTATTGACATTGGGAAAGGACGGGAAAATTACATCACTTCCACGAGAAACGTAATCACCACCATAACTTGACGAGTACATGCCTCCAACATCACTGCCACCATAAGATCCTGATAGACAAAAAATAATAGAATTGTAAGTAAAGAAAACTTCAATGTTGAAAAGAAGAAACCAGACTATTTGCAACGAAATTCACCTCCACCATAACCTGTTCCCTGCCGACTGCTATACATCCCGTGTGATTCTTGACCAGAAATAGAACTTCGGCTGCCACTGCCATATCCAAGATTTGATCTTCCAACTCTACGAATCAAAATGTAAGAATGAATTACAGGACAACAAACAATATGGTTAGTGTGGAGAATTGCAAAACTGTAATATTAGATTAAACTAACCTATCACCATAAGCATCACCATACTGTGAAGCACTGCCCCCATAATCATATTCCATTCGAGCTCTTGATTGACGAGCACCAGTATCAGCATATCGCGGGGGAACATCATCCTGATTAGACATATGTATTATATTAATACTTAGGATTTAATACTGTTAAAACTCTCCACTAACTTTCTCTTGATTTGCTAACTGTTAACTAACACATAACTTCCAAATAATTGCTAAGTCCAGACCAAGCTTGCAAATAATTTCTAACTTTTTCCTTTAATCACATCCAAACTGTAATTGTTTTCAAATTCTAACAAGTGAGTCTAACCAACAACTTAGCAATTTCACTCTAACCTTTTCTCTATTAACAGGACACCTCCAAAAGCTCCACAGCACATGAAAGTCATAACATATCCAAACCTGCTAACAGAAGTAAAAATATATCAACCAAATTTAACTGATAACTCAACTAAAACTAACTTCATCGAAAGCCAACATCCATAATCTTGCATCAATAATCCAACAGCAGTTCCAGAAATCGATTTCAAATATTCAAGCAAGGCAATGCCCAACAGCAGCATATGCATAGCAGAAAAATCCAAAGCTGCGAATAACTAGGCAACTAAAACCTAAAAGTCACAGTAAGAGAAAACGATTTTAGAAATTAACCCAACTCACAATCCAGGTTTCAGAACTATAATCAGTTTCTTTTCAATAACCTGTTTTAGTCCAAATCAACATAACCAATCTATTTTCCTTCTGATTCACAAACTTAATCGCATCCCGTAACCAACCCCAAGTGCAATTGCTCTGTCAAAAAATGAATAGATCCTTAACAAACTATTTAACAGAAATTAACAGTGTTAAAATCATTCCCAACAACCATACTCTTCAAATCTAACTGAAATTTAACCTGCCTTAACCATTCTACCCGAGCTACCCGACTCGATTACGGCTTCCAAACTATATAAACATACATCACTCTTCAATCAAAAAGGAACAATTCTCAAAGCTCACTCATCACTATCATAACCTCTATTCACCATTTTTCTCTCCCTTCTAACCTTGCACAAAGGTCCATTAGGAAGCCATTGGAGCTTCACATCGAAGCTGCAATTATGCTTGATCTAGGATTCGTCTCCACACAACGATTCACACAGAGCATTTGTTCACACGCGACGCACACAAGAATTCACGTAACAGAGTTTCAATGAATCTTTCATCATACACAACAATCACAGAAGCACACGCGAAGAGGAGAAGAAGGAAGAAGCATCGCACAAAATAGAAGAATCAAAGGGAAGAAGGAGGGGATTCTGAAGATTACCTGAAGGCGCCTTCATCTTCATGTTCGTTCGCTCTGAATTCAATTTTCACCGGGCCACTCCGCCGTCTTACAGGTTGGTGAAATTCCATTTTTCTCGATCGATTCTCCTTACTATGGTGTATTTTGTAGTCCATGGAGCCAATCCCTTATGGTTTGGTCTCCGAATCTCCCTTTGCTCGCGTTTAATTCAAGATTTAGTGAGTTAGGGTTCATTTGATTTTGGTTTGGTTTGGATGTTTGACTGAAAATTGAGAGGCATTGAGGTTGATTTGTGATAGAGGAATAAGAGACGGTCTTAATGGTGTAACGAAAGTGATGATATGCCCTTCGCCGCTGTCGGAGGCGATTCCGGCGCGAAGGAGACGAAGGGAGTACGGTGAGCCTTGAAGCAGGTTTCGGTTTGAATGGGGTAACACTGGACTTAGGTAAATTATCCTTTTCTTTTTAATTGAAAGACTTTAAACAGCGCTTTCTCAAAAGCGTTGACTAAGGTCTATATTTAAAAGCGCTTTCTAAAAGCGCTGTCTAAGGGGGGGGGGGGGTCTTAGACAGCGCTTTCTAAAAGCGCTGTCTAAGACCCCCCCTTAGACAGCGCTTTCATTATTTTTTTAGAACATTTTCCGTGTTTTATTTTTATTTTAACCTTAGACAGCGCTTTCTTTTAAAAGCGCTGTCTAAGATGCGCTGTTAAAAAACCTTTTTGGCGTAGTGTATTTTTGTTTTGTTTTTATTCTGTTTGAATGAATATGTTTTTATCTCTGTATCTTGTTGTGTTTGTTTTATTATATATTTTTGTTTGTTTTGTTATGATATTCTGAGTCTTAAATTCAGGTGGAGCTTGCAGACCTAACTCTGAAATTTAAAACTATGAATAACTTTTAAGCCTAAAAAATTTTGTTAGTCTAGAATTCAGGGGGAGTTTACAAATCTAACTCTTAACTTTATATGATTGTCAGCAGAGAGCTTGCAAACCCAACTCTGAACAATCAAGCTAAGAAATTTTTTGAAGTATAAAACTCAAGGGGAACTTACAAACCTAACTTTAAATTTTAGTCTGCTTATTTTATTTGAGATCTTAATGAAACCAAAATTATTTTGAGTCTTAAAATCAGGGGGAGCTAGAAAACCTCACTTTGTAGATTTAAGTTCAAGAAATAATTTTGAAAGTATAAAACTAAGAGAAAGCTTACAAACCTATCTCTGAAATTTTATAACATTTTATTGCTAATTGAATAAAAATTATTCATCAAACTACATGGATTTGTCATCATCAAAAAAGGGGAGATTGTTGGAACAAGTTTGGTTCTACAAATATCCTGAATTTTTTATGATGACAAAATGTAAGAGAATAATTTTTGTACTATAACCAGTTTGTTGAGTGTGCAAAAAAATGGAAAAAATTATGTCTCTAAAGATGTATAGACTCTAAACCAAAGAAAAGAAATGTTCAAACAAGTCAACTTTGATCTAACAAAGTCAATATTCTGAACAAAAGTTCTCAAGATTAACTCTGATATAAATAGATCAGACTATCTGCTTGTGAAGTATCAGAACCCAACATCCAAAGACTATGAAGTCTCACTAAAATATTCTGAAGAAATACCTTGGAAACGCTACTTAAGCTTCAACAACAAATATCAGAAGCCTCTGAATGGAAGTTGTCCAAAATTCAACAAAAGATTTGATGTAAGAGACATACATAAGCAAATCTACTTTTTTCATAAAGTATTGTACTATGTGTAAAAGAAGTCTTCCGCGTCTAATCATCTTCACCAACTACAGACTACAACGACAATACATTGTTTTGTTTGAAATGATCTTCTCCAACAGATACTTAGAGGATGTTTTCATCTTCACCTCCAACAGATCTATTTTACATCTATTTAAAGAGGACATTGAAGATTAAAGAAGGTGACGAAATATAGACTTGATACACACATAAAACTACATTAACACTCACACTCAGAAACAAATAAGAAGTGTTTCTTGTGTTGGTGTAAACCCTAGAGGCTAATACTTTTTGTACTTGTATCAAATTATTTATTAATAATAAAAGGTTTTTTCTTGATTATGTTTTTTTAATAAAGTCCCTAGAATAGCTAGTCTGTTTAATGTATCAAGTGTGACTTAATCATAAGATCCCATTAAACATAAGGGCACTATTCTTAAATTATCCATAGTCGAGCTTTGTTGTGAAGTGGGATAACATTAAAGCATTAAGACTATTATGTATATAGACTGATGATCACATCTCATGGATCATGGATAAGGAGTTATTAAGTCTTAAACATAGATATGAATATTAGGAGTAATATTTATATTGGATTGACCCGCTATGAGAATACTACATAGAATGTTATGCAAAGTGTCATAAGTTATTTTCATGGTGATAGTGGTGTATACCACCCTTCGAACTGAAACTACTATGGAACATAGATGTAGAGTCGAGTGCTTTATTGTTGATCAAACATTATTCGTAATTGGATGACCATAAAGACAGTTGATGGGCACTCCACGAAGCATGCTAAAGGACATGAGTGACCTAGATGGAATTTTCCAATCCTACGTAATATGATAAATGTCTAAGGGTCCAATATTGAACTGGACAAGGATGACACGATTTGTTCCTTGTGTTCAATATAGACATAAGGGCAAAAAGGGTAATTGTTCACACACGTATTATCACAAAAAAAGAATTTGTCATACATGACATTTTCATGTCATGGGTAGCAGTGGTGTGTTGCTAGATATCACACACTGTTTATTACGTTAAATACATAATTTAATATAATTGCCAATGTCGCGAAAACCTACAAGGTCACACACAAAAGGACGGATTGATGAGAGATAGAGTAAATAAGGAACACCGTAAGGTACAATACACTTAAGTGAATTGTAGGATATCGTAAGGTATGGTGCACTTAAGTAGAATACGAAATATGGTAAGGTATCACGCACTTAAGTGATTTTTAGTATACCATAAGATATGGGCCACATACACTTAAGTGGCCTTTTTAGCTTGCAGCCCACACAAGTGGTTATGTAAATAGAACCCTTATGAAGAAGCATTTCACTTGATGAAACTCCATTGCTCTCTCTCTCTCTCTCACACACACACACACACACACTCAAAACCTTCATTCATAGCAGCTAGCACTGAGACAGAAGGAATCTATTCATATAGACTAAGTAGAGGCATTGTCACCATTCAACGCTCGTGATCACTCCTTAGATCTACATCAAAGGTTTCAATCGCCACAAGAGGTAACAGTTTCATTCGTAAGGATCACTAAAGGACAATTTTTAATTTCCGCAGTGTTTTGGGATCACAATTTTCCTTCATCTTGTACTTACACACTTAGAACAAAGATCATTGTATATTCTTATTAAGTGTAGAACTTGATTGTAAACTTGTGTATCTTCTTTTGAGAAGCATTTGTAAACACACAAAAATGTTATTTTAATTTTGATTGTAATTCTTAAGCGACCAGGTTAGGTCAGGCTCTTGAGAAGTCAGTAATAGGTTGTTATTGTGAAATCTTCTTAAGCGACCAGATAGGTCAGGTCTTAAGGAGTCAGTGAGCGTCAATTTTCCTATAAGACTAGTAGGGTCAGATTCCTGAAGAAAGTCAGGACAGGTTGTCAGTGCATTTGTAATCATATTTGATTATTTGATTAAGTCCTTGCCAAAGGCAAATCATCAAGGTAGGTGGACTTGAGGTAGCCTTTTTAATGGCGAACTAGGATAAAAATCCGTGTGTTCTTTATCTTTTTTTTTTAAAGTTGTTTCTTTGGGTTGTGAAAAACTATCATTCTTGAAACCTAATTTAACCCTCACCCCCATTTCTTGTTTTTCTTGAACCATCACTTCTTTCTGAAGAAGTCCTTTCACCACAAGTCTTGCCTTGTGTCGAGTTACTTCTCCTTTGGGATTTAACTTCACCTTGTATACTCATTTCACATTGATTGCCTTCTTGCCTTGAGGAAATTCGATAAGTGACCAAGTGTTGTTGACTTCGAGGGACTTTAGTTCCTCATTCATCGCTTTCACCCATTTCGAATCCTTCAATGCTTCAGTTGCATTGACCGGATCATCATCTGCATAAAAATCATAGTGTATCAGCTCACCTTTATCATTGACCACATCATCTGATGTAATCACATATTCCTTCAACCTTGCAGGCATGTGTCTTGTTCTTTGAGGTCTGCTTATGCTTGCTTGACCTCTGACTTCTTCTTGTCGAACTTCTCTTTTGACTTCACTTGTTGGTTCTTGAAATAAGATTCTCATTGAATCCTTCTTAACATTTTCAGTCCAATCCAGTTCCTTAAGCTCATCTATGATCATGTCCCTGTTGATCATGTTCAATAGGTCGAACAACTTGTATCCACCAGTCGAGTGATATCATATAAGATCGTTTTACTCGACTTATCATTAAGTTTTTATTAACTAATCAGGAACATGTCTATGTGCTATAGATCCAAATAATTTCATATGACTTAATCTAGGCTTGACAACAGACCAACATTTTTCTGGCGTGATTCCTTCTAGCCTTTTCGTTGGACATCTGTTCAAAATGTATGTTGCAGTCGACACAACTTCACCAAATTATTCTTTGGGTAAATGATTTCCTTTCAACATGCTTCTCACCATATTCGTGATGGTTCTATTCTTCCTTTCATCAACTCTATTTTGTTGTGGAGTGTAGGGTGGCACAACCTCATGCATAATCCCTTCTCTCTCATATAATGTGTCGAAGTCTTTCGTCACATATTCTCCACCACCATCAGTCCTCATAATCTTGAGCTTTCGACCACTTTTTCTTTCGACCATAGATTTAAACTTGGAAAATACCTCAATCATTTCACTTTTCTTCTTGATCAAGTAAGTCCACGGTTTTCGACTAAAATCATCTATGAATGTGACAAAGTATCGGTTACCTCCAAACGAATCGACCTGGATATGACCATATACATCAGATTATATGATTTCAAGAATTTCTTTTGACTTGCTTCCTTCATTCTTGCTGAAGCTTTTCTTGTGTTGCTTTGCCTGCACACATTTCTTACACACTTCATTTGGAATGTCGATTTCCGGTAACCCTGAAACCATATTTATTCTTTTCATACCTCTACTAGCTGTAGCTGTAAGGCACTTGTGCTTCATCACATTAAGTTCAATCTTGAAGGTTCTATTCTAAGACATATAAACCTTCAAGATTAACCTTCCACCTGAGTTGAGAACTCTCATTATCTTATCTTCAAACGAAACTTTGTAATTCTTTTCGACGAACTACCATATGCTGAGAAAATTACTTTTCATGCCTGGTATATACAATACATTGGAAATTACTGATCTTTTGCCATCTTTCCTCATAATCAGAATATCATCAATGCCTTCAGCTACTAGGGTATTTCCATTTGCAAATTTCACCATGTTCTTCATCGAGGGTTTTATGTTGACAACCCAATCTTTCCTACCAATCATGTGTGATGAGCATCTTGAGTCTAAGTACCATTGGTCCTTGAATATTTCTTCATATCTTATTGTGACCATCAACAACATCTCTTCTTCTTCATGTTTTTCAAACTTTGCATCATTTTCTTGATTCTTTTGTTTTTCAAGACAATCACTAGAGTATTGACCATACTTCTGACAATTGAAACACTGAATGTGACTTTTGTCAAGTTTTCATCCACCACCTCTTCCTCTACCTACAACCTCACCTTTGTGGTTGCTTTGGTATGAGGGTCTTCTCTGATTCGACGAATTTGCTTCTTGCTGGTTTCTTATACCAGTCAAATTATTGTAGCCTCCTCTACCTTTGTTGTTGAACCATTTTCCTTTGCCTTTCTTTTCTCTCGTTGATTGCACATGCAAAGCCATGTCAGTCTTCGACTCGCTTGCAGCTCTTTCATCCATTCTTTGTTCATGAGATTCAAGTTTCCCTTGAAGTTCTTCCTTTGTCAATGTTGACAAGTCTTTCGATTCTTCTATGGCTACTACCACGTGATCGGATTTTGGAGCCAATAACCTCAAGATCTTTGCGATAACTGATCTTGATGTCAACACTTCTCCATACATCTTGATTTGATTTACCAGTTTCGTAACTCTGGTGAAGAATTTAGTTATGCTTTCACTTTCTTCCATCTGAAGCAATTCATACGTTGTTTTGTGAGATTGTAACCTCACCTCTTTCATCTTCTCACTTCCTCCAAACAATTTCTCCAAAATTTCCCATGCTTCTTTTGTTGATTCAACATCACTCAGCTTTTCAAAATTGTCTGGACCAACACATTGATGAATTATAAAGAGGGCTTTATAAACTCTTTTCTTCAATTATTTGTGTGCATCATTTTCTTCATCCGTCGCATTTTCTGCAAAGGACGCTACTCCTCCCTTCACAAGATCCCACATGTCTTGATAACAGAAGACAATCTTCATCTGCTTACACCAATTATCATAATTCTTGCCATTTAGAATTGGAAGACTTGCCAAAAAATGCTCGTTCGGATGATTCATCGCACTATGCTTCCCAAGAATCACACAGCTAGTGTTATAGATATTAGATGTTGAAATTACACCCAAAACTTGGAGAATCCCGAATCAATCTTGACGAACAAGAATCAATTCTTCTTATTGATTCCTCATCTTATTCTTCACTTTTCACTTGAGTGAATCAACCACACCTTGTTTGCAAGATGATTCCGCTGCGAAATGATTATTAAATAAGAAAAGAAAAGATGAATTGGAGAACAAAAGAGAAATTAGGATTTAAGAGAAAAATGGAAGAATGGGAATATTACTACAAAGTTTCTCTCTGTCTTCAAGCTGGAGTTTTTTCTTAATCTTTTCTCTATGCAACTATTTTTTTTATACAACAATAAGGTACCTCCATATTTATAAACTTGCTTACACACCACGTAAGCTCCAACTAACATAACTCAATTAAAAACACAATAAAGCTAAGTCTAGAATTTTTGTTGATATACATTTCTTTGAAATTTCGACAACTATACAATTTCTACACAAAGCATTTCGACAACTATATAATTTCTACACAAAATATTTTGACAACAATAGACTTTATCGAAATAGTGATTGAACACAAAGATATATATTATCAAGACAATCCAATATTCTTTCTAAAAAGATAAACTTCATCTCATCTCATACAAGTTCAATTCTTCAACAACAAACAAGAATAAATATGATGAAAATGAATCTTTGATTGAATCCTTTTATTAGACTTTTATTACGGAAAAAAAAATGGTGACTGAACTACATCTATTTTACTTTAAAATATCCAAAATGCAATACTAAAAATGAATTTGATCCTAAACAAACAACTCAAAATGAAATGAAAAATCTCAAAAAATATTACACAATACAATCTGATATTTTTGGAAAAAGACAAGAAACAAATTTCAAAACATCTCATCTATCTATCCAATGAAACAAGGAAACATGATTTGGTCTGATTTCCTTTCCGAGATAAATACAAAGTACACTCATTGTCTGATAAAGATGAACATCACATAAAATCTCATCCATCAAAAACCCACCCTCTCGCCACGTGAATCCCCATATCTTCCTGCTTTCATACTTCCCCTATATAAGGGCAATGTAGTACTAACAAATAACACAAATATTAATTATAATATTGTCATAACCAATACCACTAGCCCCACCTTTTTCTCTCTAAAAAATCAACAATATTCTTACATCACATAAAAACATATACTTAGTCAAAAATATAAAGAAAAAAATTAAAAAATAGTCTCTTACGCTTACAGACAAATTTTCACTTTCAGCTTTCATTTCAAATATCTAATGTCAGCTCATCGCATAAAATAAACCACAGAACCAAAAAAAACGACTATTCCAACTCCTAATACAACCAAAAATTCTCTTTTTTTTCGTTTAATAAAAATAAAATATTAGTCAGATTTTTATTCTTCAATTTTAGTATTTTATATTTAATATTTTCCTTATACACAAAATAAAACTCGTCCACTCAAACTTGGACGGCAAAATCAGTTACCGGCATCCGCGGCAAGACATGAACAGCCACCGCTTCAAACTCATCCGGTAACTCAACAACCGTGATTCTCGGCGGATCCGCCACTATATCAATCACAGAGATCCCAGCGGTGGAAACCACACAAATCCTACCTCGTTTCGCGACCATTTGTTCAGCTCCTTTGAGTCTCTGAGACTCAAAAATCTCTTCCCAAACATCGTCTTCTGGATTGTATCTACTAAGAATACCTTTACCATCCACCACATACATCACTTCCTCCTCCATCGCCGCCACCGGTCCTCTAAACCCTGACAACATCCCCTCCGGCATCTCCTTCCATGTATCCTCTTTAACATCATACACAATACCTTCCTTCGCCGCTTCACCTTTCACGTTCACCATACAAAGCTTTCCCCTCCATCCAACAGCATCAATAGCTTCTCTACTAAACCTTCCGTCTTTCATCTCGGTTTTCTTCTCCCAATTACTATTGTTTATCGGGTTCCAGGTCTCCATCGATTTGGCTACGTCGATGGAGAAATGAGAGCCGATGCCACTTGCTACATAGACCACGTCATGGGATGTGCCTAATGCACACCATCGGCGCGGATTAGCGAGGGCTGGTCCGGATGACCAACCCTTGTATGGATTGAAGATCAAAGGATGGGAGAGTGCTGGGGAGAGGTTGTGCGTTGTGGCGGCGAGGAGGATGAGATTGTCGGAGACGGAGATTGATTGAACGGAGAGATTTCGAGAGAGGAAGGAAGGGTGGTGGAGGAGGATGTTTTGGAGTGATGTGTTTTGTGGCGGTGGAGGGAGGATCTGCCAGGTGTTTGATATGGGATCGAAATTGTGGAATTGAATTGAATGGGAATGGTGTGATTTGGGTGGAGAGAGAATGGCGTAGAGAGAGAAGAAAGGTGGAAAAGAAGGGGAATAGATAAGTCTACGCCATGAATGACATACTTTGAAGAGAAGAGAAGGGTTGATTGAAGAGAGACATAGTTGAGCTATGTGATCAGGGAGACCAGGTATGAGAAGATGATGATGATCTTTGTGGTGGTGGTGGTGGTGGTGATGGTAGTGTTTTTGGCGTTTGGCGGTGGTTATGATGGTGGTGGTGGAGGAGGAGGAGTTGGCCATGAATATGAGAAAGTGGTTATTAGTTTTTATTTATGAATAGAAAAGGAAAGGGATGTTATGTTAGATAAAGAAAGAAGAAATTGGAAAGTGGGGTTTGGTAACTGTTTGGTTTAAAGGTGTTGTTTGCTTGTTGGTGTTTGCATGTGATGTGAGTAATTAAGAAAGAATAGCTTTTTGAAATGAAAAGCTAAAGTAAAAAGAAGGGGACAGTGAGCCGGTTTCAGCTTTTCTTATTGATTAAACATGCTACCTTTTCAACTGTTATGCTGTCCAATAATAGCAATAATAAATGTATTACTAACACTCACTGCTCAATGCTAGTATACCTGTATGACTTTTCTCTTTTTTCAATTAAATGCTAATGAGTATGGATGGACATTTTCAAATAATTGACTCCACAAATATTTGTCTGAAAAAGATAAAATAATTAAACATTTTAATTTTTAATTAATAATTAGTTGTAATTGTATAACTCTTAATTTATTTTTAATTTTAATTTTTAATCTCATTCTCAATCTTAATTTCAAGTTTAACTTCTAATTTTCAAATCAATATCATTTTTCGAAGATCTATTAATATTGTTTAATTTTCTTTTACTGTTATGACTCATTCCGAAAATTTAATTCTTAAACTGTCACAATTTAAAAATAAATTCTCAGGATGTCTTATTTCCAGATCACCATCGTCCAATCAATAGACGGGTCAATGAACTGACTCCATGGATTGTGGAAGCTCGGCCTTTCAATGGCCGAGTTGTTTAATATATATATATATATATATATATATATATATATATATATATATATATAATCTATTTTAAATTCATTTATGTTATTAATATTTATTAATTTAATAATAGTTATATTATTTTAATAATATAAATTTATTTATTTTTAAAAATTGTTTTTTATAATATATTTATAATTATGATAATTAAGCATTTAAATAATTTTAAGAAGTAATAGACATTTTATTGATTGGATATACATAATATACATTTTATTTATTATAGTGACCGCTTGTTCCACATCTGGTGCCTTTTTTTTTGCGTTTTCCCTTGCCCAACTTTTCACCTCTTTGTCTTGGATGAGATGGAGATGAGTCGGAAGACAGATCTTGATTTTGATGTGTTGTATTAGGGTTCATATCCATACCGTCGAAATCTTGAATGGAAAAACCTGGGATATCTAGTAGTTGCTCATCTGTGAGTTTAAAGTCGGGTAGTGAATGTGTTGGTTGTGTGAAGGTTTCGGGTTAGATATGTTGAATTGGAGGTTAATACACATTATCAAGGTTGAATTAAGAAATTGGTTGATAGGATGTATTGTTAAATGTTTGGTGTTGGGAATGAGGGTTTGAGTTATCAAAGTTTGGTTGAGGAATTGGAGTGTATTGTATGGGTGGGTGTAGGCTGGTTTGTTGTTGATATTGTTAGTTGTAGTAGTAGTTTGTCTGAGGGAATGAAGTATGGGGAGTTTCGTGTTGGGATGAGGTGGCACAAAAGGTGTGTTGTTGTGTGGTCTGGGTGTGATGGTATGTTTGTTGGATGGATGAAGATGTTTGGGCCCCAAATTGGGATGTGTACATAGGGGAAATATCATGATGTATGGGCGCGGTAGTTTGTTGCGTTAAAGAAGAGACACGTTGACGGGGATCGTTCAAAAGTTATGTTGGAGCGACATGGATACAAGGAATTGCCAAAAAACCAATCCATATATTCTCTACTTGGCTTAGACTCACCAAGTACTATGTTCCCCTCCAATACCAAATGTCGTTTTTTCTCCCATTCCTTGACCTCATCTTTGTTTAAATCTTACCAATGTGTATCCCATGCTTGGACCATAGTCATGTTCTGGTGTTCCCTTAGACATATCCATCTTCACATGTGTACTGCGTTGGACACATTGCGCAGAACTTCATGTGTGAGATTAAAGACAAGGAACTACGTAAAAAGTTGTTAATAAGGGTAACAATATAAATTTCAATTACCGCAAATACTTGTTCATTTCTATTATGTTTTTATTAAAACATTTTTATTATAGGTTATGCGTTGATAGAGGCGAAATTTAACTATTATTGCGGGGAAATCCGAAGAACAAACAATGAGGCTTTATCAAGGATAGACAACATACCTCGGGAGAAGTGGGCAATGACATATGACGGAGGGTAACGCTGAGGACACGTGACAACTAACCTGGAAGAAGTAATGACTCGGTACTCAAAGAAACCTGAAACCTTCCAATCATTGCATTGGTCCAATTTACATATTATCGGTTAGGATCACTCTTTGGTAAAAAAAAGTCATTAGTGGACAAAAATGTTGGCTTCTGGCCAGGTTTTCACAGATAATTGCAACACGGGGATGGATGAAGAAGTTAGTAAAGCTAACACTCATAATGTCATGCAATTTGATCGTGAGAGATTCTATTTCATGGTCTATGAAAAGTTTAATCAGAATGATGGTCGACCAACCGGTACTTTCGGCGTTGATCTTAGGAAACAACAGTGCGATTATGGGAAATTTCAAGCATTTCACTTACCTTGCTCCCATGTAATCGCAACATGTTCTAGTATACGCCAGGACTACTCCATTCACATACCATACATGTTCAAAATTCTTAACGTATTCAAGGTCTACAAGGAAAGTTTCCTTGGACTTTCCCATGAGGAGAACCGGCTACGATATGAAGGATTTACTCTTTGCCACGATGAATCTATGAGAAGGAGGAAGAAAGGGCACCCAACCAGTGTAACACCCCCCAAACTTCTACTACTCAAATACATCATACAATTGCATAATCAGAGTAAATTAAAGCATGCATACACGAGAGTATCACATTTACTTCTACCAGAAACAACACATGCCATGGTCACATACAAGTAACACGGATTATAAATCAAAACCAAATAACCAACATGCAAACTCACGCAGCGGAATAACATCTCTCTTCATAAATGGTAAATAGTGATGATTCCTATAAATCATCTACCATAAAATATTGTTTTGGGCTCTAAGGCCACTCAACATCAAAACCAACATATCCAAGTAACAAGATAAAAGAGAGAACAACAATATCTCTCAACATTAAAACAAATGAAAATAATCCCATAAACCCAAGTGTTACATGACTAGAGCACTATATACTACCTAGTCAAAACACAACAAGAACTAGCCTCCGAATCTAATCCTTGTACGAAGCACCACTATCTCCGATACCTGAGCGATCTCGCGATAGAACATCATTCCAACAGAAGGGTGAGAATTCAAATCATTATAGAAAAACATAATAATATGAAATGTATAACAAACATACATATATTATTAGAATTCGTCACGCTTCATACAAACATGCATCATATCATCTTATTAAAGAATCACATGTTTACCATCATACGACATGGCTCAACAATCCACAAGTATTCATTTATAAATACTAAACGATGTACAAAATTCATATTTCACAACATATCGATTTCATGTACATATTATCATCCATCATCATTTATAAATCATCATCAAATATGTTTACAACTTTCACATGATTCCATAATATATACAAGTCACTATTTTATCACATATATCACAAATATGCACACATATCACATCAACAACACATCAACAATTCATATCAAATAGATCTCCTAAAATCCACGTATATGCATATCTACCAAAATCATATCCACACAATCATATCACATAATCACACAAACAATAATTCACACCGACACGTGTGACTCAATGTGTGACTCAATGCTATATGCATGTGGATCCCATCCAGTATCATTTCCGGCTTGCCGAGCGTCTCTCAAATAGACTAGATAACCACCTCTAAAGCTCGATTCAGCCTTAAGCTTTCAAACCCCATTCGGTGTTAGGTTTGAGACAAGCAAATAATCTACGCGAGATTACCCAATATTGCCTCTTTCATAGACTCATGATAGTGGAAGTGTGCAACAACAACAAGACTCATGCAATTAAGACGATCGTAACCCCTTAATCATATATAAGCATACCACATCCAACATTTGAACAACATACACCTAACATGAATTCAATCCCAAACAATACATCAAATAACATTCATCATCTCATCACAACATATTAACATAAAGCAAACAAGTCAATTCGTGTTATTCATCAAATTCACCAATTCACATCATCACATACATAATTTCAAGTATTATGTTTCTTCATAAAATCCATCTAAAAC
Source organism: Lathyrus oleraceus (assembly GCF_024323335.1). Lineage (NCBI taxonomy): Eukaryota > Viridiplantae > Streptophyta > Magnoliopsida > Fabales > Fabaceae > Lathyrus > Lathyrus oleraceus. The sequence goes on along the minus strand of NC_066580.1, from coordinate 419,957,714 downwards.
CATCCAATACATGTCAAACAATAGAAAACATGTCATTCACATTCACCACACATACAACATACATCCACATTAGGATTTTTAAGACCCCAATTTTGACCTTAAGATCCCTCATGATATCTTATCATATGCATTAGCATTGGGATCACAACTTGGCATACTCCTTACCCCTCATTCATTGGGTTTGCATTGGGAGAGATCACCAAGAACTTTTTATTGTATCATACTCCATTTATCTTTATTTTCTAACAAAAATACCAAAAACATGTTATTGTATAGTTTGTTGCTTTTGTAGGTAGTGTACATGCTCACCTATGCTCTATCCAGCTCATATCTAGGGTTTGAGACCCTCAATGCAAGGAGCTCAATCAATAATTAATCCACAATGGATATAGACATCATATATGGATCCCCATGATCTTCAAATGTCATTTTGATCAAGAAATCATCAAGAGTTTGGAGTTTGTTTGCCTTGGAAACCCTAATTGATCTGGGTATCTTGTGTGACTTCTTCAACAAGTTTCTTCAACAATTGATCAAATATTTCAAGAGATACCTCACATTACATCATCTTATGTATATATGATCCTCCATGAGTCCCAAAAGTCAAGAGAATGTCAAGCTAGCAGGTTGGTTCATGGTAGTTGACCAGAGAAAGTCAATTGGTCAAAACTGGGGTTCCCTAGACCCTATTTCCTACAATTTTTGTCATATAAAAATTATTCAAATAGAAAATTCACTATAAATGACATTCCAAACAACTTTCATGTTGAGGTATAGATCTAGTTTTGCTTGTAAAGTCATTTTTTATGGTGAAAGATTATAGGTAATTTTGTCTAAACCCTAGTGTGAAGGTCAACTTCCCAAGACCATAACTTGCTCAATATTTAGGATACGAAATACATTCAAACTGCATGATCAAATTAAATATGTCTACTTCAACTTTTATATTTGGAGGAAGTGAAAATTCAACTTTAAAATGCATGTGCCAAGTGGAAACATTATAGGTCATTTTGGGCCAATACCATTGAACAAGTGATTTTCCTCAACTTCTAAAATGCATAACTCTTTCATGCCAAATCCAAATAAGGTCAAATTTGTGACTAAATTTAATAGGCTTGAAATAGATACAACTTTTATGAAGGAACGTTTTTCATTTGAAGTCCATAGAAAAAGTTATTTAAGGTGGAATAAGTGAACATTTGACTTGGGACTTAGAAAATTTTCAAATATGTTTGATTTCCCAAACTTCCACCTCAAAATTAATCATGATCCAAGCTTCAAATGAAAAAGTTTCAACATGAAACTTGTTCCTCTTGATCTCACCTTTCCAAAACATCCAAGATCATCTCATTTGAATTAAAATTGAGGGACTTGCGCATGGCTTCATTATAGAAAGTGTTTTGGCAAGATTGGATTTCAAATGATCAAATTCTTTTGCATGCTTACACATGATGCATTCAGTAATCTTTACACACGAATGGAAAGTGGATTGCATCATTCTCAAGGCCCAAACCATTGCCCATGCACCCATGCAATGAGCTTTCCAAATTTGTCCAATTTTCAAGTGCATTGCCTATTTAAGCAAGCTTAAGGCTTCAGATTCATCATCAACACCTTGCCCAAGCTTTGCTAGACCAATTCAAACCCTCACTGCCATAGAATTTTTTGAGATTTCTCTTGAAATCGAGCTTGAACTTCATCTTCTGTTTGGAAGTTCAAACTCCAGAAACTCACTTCCCTTTGCATCTCATTTGGTTTCTGCAAGCAAGAGGAGGAGAAAGCCATCAAATCCAGATCAAGATTAAGTAGAATTAGATCAACTCGAAGGTGATTTTTCAGAAACTTCTTCTCTTCGATTCTCTCTTAATTCTCCAATATTCTTGTTGATTTTTGGTTTGCTGAAGTCCTACCAATGTAGGCAACAAGATTGAGTTGCTTTGAGGTCAAATCGAAGCAACTCAGTTCTTGATCCTCAAAATTCAAATCCCTGTATCTTTTTTATATACTTGGAATTGGACAAAATTGAGGCCATATTTGAGCTCCTGAGCATTTTTTCTTTAAATCTATGTCTTGCTTTTTCATTTTGGTGATGGTTGAAGATGGACCAGTCCGGTGAGGTCCACCGGAGAAGAAGACCGGAGCTTTGGCTCCGACGATGTGTTGGAAGCATCTCAACCATAGGATCCTTTTAAAATGTTTTAATCTTGGGCGTTGATAGTGATTACCACGCGTGTGTCTCATTTGACTGCAGTGCATGTGGAAAGCGCGTTGATCACCATCTGATCTACCACCTCAATTAATGAGGGAGATCAGATGGTCCACATTTTTTTGATTTTTTTATTTGCTTATTTTTCATTAATTCATATTAATTTCATTATTGATCCAAAAAATATGGGACTTTCACCAAAAAATTTCAAATATTTTTCTCTTTCATTTTCTGAATTAAAATTATTTTTTGGATCAATATTGATATTTTTCATGATTTAATTGTTTTTGTGCATATTTTTAATTGTTTAAAAATACTTCTGACTTTTCAAAAATAATGAAATTTTTTTCTCCAAGGTCCTTTGACTTTGTTTGACCTATGATAAATCTCTTGGCCATTTATTTGGTGTTTTGAAGAGATTTTAGGTTTTTGATCAAACATAATTTAATTTAATGCATTTCAATTTGATTTTTAATTGTTTAATTGTGAATAAATTGTGTTGAGCCATTTTTATTGACTTGTGAAGTTTGACTATGTGCTTGGGCCTTGGTTAAGGTTGATTTGACTTTTGTTGGATTAAAATCATTGGATTTAGGGGATTGATGCAATGTACATTTCATCTCCCAAAATGAATGAATGATTTTAATTTGATAAAATTCCTCCCATGACCAATTTGTGTTTGTCTCATTTCCCCTCCCTCTTCATCTTCAATCTTATTCTATCCCATCCCTTTCATTGGCCAATGACATCTCAATATCCTAAGGCTAATTGGTTCATCAATAACTTTGTGTTAGATGAACCAATACAAGTATGAATGTGATTAGGTCCATCCTTTGATCATTTTCTTTCTGTGTGTGGTATTTTTTAGGAGTATGGTTCATTATACCATGTCTCTAAGATGCATTAACACCAAAAAATTTATTGCCCGACCTCAGATAGTTGTGACTTCTACATAAGTCCAATCACGATTTCTTAACATAGCGCTAAATTTTGACATAAATGCATAGCATTCTAGTAAGTGAGATTGTAAGTCTCCCCCCTTTCATGGTATTGTGTGGAAACTTGGCCTTTTTTCCTTACTTTGGAAGATGTATTGGTTCAAGGATTCATGCTTGTGAATAGAGGGTTGAGTGTTCTCCAAAGAATGACTTAAACAATTAAAAAGTAAAACTCCACTAACATCTAATCAACTAACATTTGACTAACTTTTAATTTCAAGTCATTTACTTTATGCACTTTAAGTCCAAGCCATTTATCATTTTCCATTATACATATCATTTAACTTGTTTATTTTAATGTCATTTTCCCTTTGCTCACTTGAGCCATATATTGTGATCGTATATATTTGTTTTATATATTTTGTTTGTGCTTGTGGCCTTGTAACACCTCAAAATTTGCCCTCCTCTCTTGAGACTAGTTTGACACATTGCATTTCATGCTTAGAGCATTAGGCATTGCATTTTGCATCTCATGTAAAATAAGAAGGTCATCCTCCAAAGTCTTTTCAGAAGATGGGAAGTTACATGATTCAAGCCTGAGGGTTTCTATGAATTGATGATTAACCATCTGAGGGCATGGGCTTCAGTTAGGGTTTCTCGATTCTTCAAAGGTCCTGATCATCTTGTTGGCAAGGATATATTACCATTATCATGGTTCTATCATCATCAAGGGCTTCATTGTTCATTCTCAAGTTCCTCTGAATTAGGGTTGTGACCTCTGGTCAACCCTAATCAATGTCATTCTTCCAACTAGGGTTTCTCAAAAAGATGAGGTATTTGCTGGGGATGAGGATCACATGATTGTTATGAGAAGCTTACATGAGCTAGGGTTTCATTTTTGAGCAATTTCCCCAAGTGGTAGAGGCTCAAGCTGATCAGGCATTTCAAGGTCATCTGAGGACCAAATAGTCAACTGTGCAGTCAACTGAGGGCTATGAGGTGGGGGAATGATTTGAGACACCTCAATCATGTTCAAATGGAGTCCATTTGTCATTCTAAACATCTATCTTGAAGATTTTGAAGTCCTAGCAAAAGTTTCCAAAAATGGAAAATGACCTGTAATTTCAAGTTTCCAAAAATGGCAAGTTTCTGGTCCACATTCAACTTGACTTTTCAACATCAAAGAAGTTTCAAATGGATTTTTGGTAAACATGAAAGTTGTAGATCTTTGTCTCCCCTTTCCAAAAAGTCCTAATTCATGTCTATATGATGAATGGTTGAGAAGTTATGGCCAAATGATCACAAGGTGTGCATGGAAGTTCAAAGTGACATAACTTTTGATACAAAACTCCGATTTGGTCCATTCTTTTTGCAAAATACTCCTCATGACCAATACTTCTCAAAACAAGCCTTGCCATGCATGAGAGAGGTTTGTATGCTCATTATTTCACCCATGATCATTTTGGAGGGAATTTCCACAATTTAAAATTGGCTTATGATACAAGCAAGATACCATTTCCATCATGATTATTGGTTGATTTTAAGTGGATTCCAAGCATTGCATGAGATTTGGCACGTGAACATGGCCATGCTAGCTTCATTTGCATTTTTTTGCACTTTGCCTTATAATTCACTAATCATGATTAACCAAGGCCTAATTGGATTTTCAGTGTGATTAGCATGCCATATAAAAGCCAAACCCTAATCCATAACTGCCATAACAGAATTTTCAGATCCAAATTCAAGAGTTTCCCTCCAATTTTCTCTCACTTCGAATTTCTTTTTTCTCCACACAAACACCAAATCTCTTTGCATATTCTTGATCATGGAGCTTCACTGAGCAAGATCCATCGTTCATTTGTGGAAATTCATCAAGAAATCATGCAGATCAAAAGCTTTATCAAGTGGATCGGATTTTGCAATTGAGGAAGATTAAGGAGTTTTCAAGTGTTGCTTCTTGCTTAAAGCTTCAATAGAAGTATAGTGGAATAGATCTGGAGCATATGAGAGCTTGAGGATACGATTTCAGAAGCTTCCATTTCAAGTAAGCGAAAAATTCATCATCACCTTTTGCTATTTTTGAAGGAGAATTGCGATCCAAAATGCAGCGGAAATTAAAATTTTCTCCTTTAGAGATCCTTACGAGTGGTCATGATCACTGATAGAATATTTACCTCTTGTGATGATTGAAACCTTTGGTGAAGATCTCTTGTGACGATCAAAACCTTTGATGCAGATCCACGGAGCGATCACGAACGTTGAACGATGACAACGTCTCTACTTAGTCCACACGAACGGATTCCTTCAATCACAGTGCTAGCTGGTACGAATGAATGCTTTGAGTGAGTGAGTGAGAGAGAGAGAGAGAGAGAGAGAGAGAGAGAGAGAGAGAAAACGAAAATAATGCAACCGCAATCAATGCTTCTGCACAAGGGTTCTATTTATAGAACCACTTGTGTGGGCTTCAAGCTAAAAGGCCCACTTAAATGTATTTTGGCCCATATCTTATAATATGCCCAAAATCACTTAAGCCCATGGTACCTTACCATATTTCGTATTCTACTCAAGTACACCGTACCTTACGATGTTCTATAATTCACTTAAGGGCACCGTACCTTACGGTATTCCTTAGTTACTCTATCTCTCATCAATCCGTCCTTTGTGTGTGACCCTGTAGGTTTTCGCGGCATTGGCAATTATATTAAATCACGTATTTAACATAATAAACAGTGAGCGGTATCTAGCAACACATCACTGCTACCCAAGACACGAAAATGTCATGTGATCTGACAATTCCTTCTGTGATAATACTTATGTGTATAATTATCCTTTTGCCCTCATGTCTATATTGAACACAAGGCATAGACCGTGTCATCTTTGTCCAGTTCAATATTGGGCCCATAGACATTTATCCTGTTATGCAGGATGGGCAAATTCCATCTAGGTCACTCATGTCCCTCAGCATGCTTCGTGGAGTACCCATCAACTGTCTTTATGGTTATCCAGTTACGGACGATGTTTGATCAGCAATAAAGCACTTGACTCTACATCTAGGGTCCATAGTGGTTTCAGGTCGAAGTGTGGTATACACCATTATCACCATGAGAATAACTTATGACACTTTGCATAACTTTCTATATAGTATTCTCATAACGGGTCAATCCGGTATAAATATTACTCTTAATATTCATACCTATGTTTAAGACTTGATAACTCCTTATCCATGATCCATGAGATGTGATCATCAGTCTATATACATAATAGTCTTAATGCTTTAATGTCATCCCACTTCACAATAAAGCTCGACTACGGATACTTTAAGAATAGTGTCCTTAGGTTTAATGTGATCTCATGATTAAGTCATACTTGATACATTAACCAGACTAGTTATTCTAGGGACTTTATTAAACAAACGTAATAAAGAAAAAGCCTTTTTATTATTAATAAATAATTTGTACAAGTACCAAAAGTATTGGCCTCTAGGGCTTACACCAACAATCTCCCACTAGCACTAGAGCCAATCAGGCATACCCTTAATACCCATAGATCTAGTATGGCCATCATGCTTCTGCTGCGCAAGATGCTTTGTCAGTGAGTCAGCAATATTGTCAAGTGTAGGTACTCTACATATTTTCACATCTCCTCTATCTATTATCTCTCGAATGAGATGATAACGCCTAAGTATGTGTTTGGATCGTTGGTGAGATCTAGGCTCCTTGGCTTGTGCGATAGCACCATTGTTATCACAGTAGAGACCAATGGGATCCACAATGCTAGGAACTATGCCAAGTTCACTAATGAACTTTTTGATCCAAACAGCTTCCTTTGCTGCTGTAGCACCTCAAATTTGCACCTACCATTTTGTATATACATTTTCATTTTAGGTCATTAACATTGCATTGTTCATTGCATAGTCCATCAAGTCATCAGTCAGACTGGTCAGGAGATTTAACTGTGCAAGCAAGCAAGTGCATTCTTCATGAGATCAAAGCCCTAGGGTTGGTACAATGAGTTCATGTGACCCAAGGATCATTTTGAAGTGATATGGCCAAGAGTTGAAGGCTCAAAGCTCATCAGTCAATGTGCAATTCATCTGAAACCATGAAAAGTCAACAGAAGTCAATTGTCAGTTCAACTGTGGATTTGGAGGTGGGAGATGGTTAGAAATGCCTCATTCATGTGGGAACAAGTCTCATTTGACATTTCAAACATCAACATTGAAGGATTTGAGGTCAGATCAAAACTTGCCCAAAATAGCAGGTGACCTGTAATTTAAATTTGCCAAAAATGGAAAGGTTTTCAACTCACGATTACATCATCAAGAAAGCTTCAAATGAAATTTTGTCCAACATGAAAGTTGAAGATCTTTTTCTCCCATTTCGAAAAAGTCCAAGATCATGGATTTCTCATGTGTGGTTGAGGAGATATGGTCCAAGCATGGCAAAGTGTGGTTTGAACTTCAAATGGGCATAATTTTCAAACCAAAAGTCCAATTCAAGTGGCTCTTTTTGCATTGTTCTTATTTTGACCTCTAATTTCAAAATCTTGCATTGCATTACATCAATTATCATCACATAATCATTTGCCAATTCACTTGATTTTTGGAGGGAAAACATGAAATTTAAAATTGGTGAATTATTTGAACATTTGGCAATTACCATTGATTTTAAAAATGCATTTTGAGGGAAATTCAAGTGGATTCATGTACTGTTCATTCATGATTTTCATGCATAGGGGTGAAAAGCTCAATTGGCCAAAACACCTCAAAACTTCACTAATCCATTTGCATTTTGATTAAGGCTTGATTAAGCATGATTAGGAGGGGGTATATAACCTAAATCCTAACTGTTTTCAGATAACCACAATCACTTTTTCAGATTTAGATCAAAACCTCTCAAATTTTCTCTCAATTTTTCTTGCAATTTCTTCAAACCAATTCATCATCCATTGCCTGATTCATCATCTGGAAGTATCATGGAGCATGTTTGAAGCAAGAATCAAGAGAATTGGTGCAAGGTTGAAGCAGCTCGAAGCTTGAGTTCATCCATGGCAAATCCAAATTCTGGCCAAATCGTGTGCAATTGAGCTACAATCTCTCTTCCAAACACTCATACAAGCACCATAGAAGAACTGTTTGAGCATTGCAAGGCCTGAATTCGTCCAATTCCAGTTCTGCTGCTCCAAGAGGTTACAAATCGCACCTCATAATTCTGATTTTCATTGCCATATTATGATAGATCTAAGTTAGCTGAGTGATTTGAGCTTTGAACCATGAGATTTCGTGCAAAATTGAATGAGATATGACTGTTTGAAGTTTGGTTGATGATTTTTCTTTTCTTCGATCCGTGCATAATTTGATGTTTCTTGATGAAATAATTGTGAATTCGTGATGTATGTTGAATGATCTTTACAATGATATGCGCCATGTTGATTTCTGGACACTTTTAATTTTTCTGGAAAATTGATTGATGAAGATCTTCATGTGTTCATACTGTTTCCAGTTTACCTGCGAATTTTCCTATGAAACGCATACGGTTTGCTACGAATTTTGTTGCGTGTTCATCACCTTTTCCTGCGGATTCTAATTGCCATGCATGCACGTTTGTTTTAGGGTTTAAGTGATACGTCGTCGTTTCATATGCGCGCGCCTGGCAATTTAAAATACTACTCAGTTCGATTCTCCGCGCTTCCATTTATTCAAATGCTTCATGATTATTTCTTTTTCCCTCCATTCATTCACATGTTATGCTTCACATCATTTTTCATTTTTTCTTCATCTTATAAAAATCATAACAAATTAAATAATGCTCCAAAAAATATGTGGTTTTTTGCATTGTGTCACACTTTTTGTCTAGTATTTTATGATGATTTTTCCATAAATTGTGCATGGCTGGAATTGTTTTTGTGCTAGGGAATGTGAACATGGATGTATTCTTGACCTTGCCTTGCCATATCCTTTGTGAAATGCTGAGATTTTATCCAATGATCATGAAATTTGACATGTTGAAACTAGACTCATTGCTTGACATTTTGGTGTTGATTTGGTATTTTTACCATTTGTAGTTTCTGTTTTATGATCATGTTAAGGTAGGTGTGACAATGTGTGTTACACCTTGTAATGTTCAACTTGATTGATGAGTTTACCCTATCAAATGATCTCCAATTGTACTGATTTTTTGTGTGATGCATATTATGGATGTTGTGAATGAGCATGAATTTTCTTGGAATTATTTGAATCATTTCTGATTTAATTGAGATTTTTCATTCTGGTTGATCACTTTTGAGCTTTAAAATTGCCTTGAACTTCAATTGATTATGAAATGCATTTGGTAATTGATATTGATGTGAGACCTTTTGGATTGTTTCAAAATGTGTTTGAAGTTGATTCATGTTAATTTTCAGCTTCTGTTTTGAATTATTTCTCCATCTTTGACCCTAGGCTTTGACCTAGTGGTTTGTCTCTCACATTTGAGCTTTGATTTCAGGTTGAACATCCAAGTTCCATAGTTGTTGATGCTCCATCACTTGAGCATTGATGTTTGCTTTGATTACTAATCTTTGTGCGTTTTGTAGGTTGATGTTGACTCATTTGAGTTTGACCTTTGGCTTATACATTATGTACATTGGGATTGTTTGTTTCTTATTGACTGTTGTTTGATTGTCTGAGTTATGTACTGATTTGTGTGATGTTTCCACAGGTACATAAGTTGCTTAAGTTCACTTTGAACTTGCTTTTGCTTGGTTGCTTAACCAATTAGGTATAACCTCTAATCTTCATGTAGTCTGGAAGACCTGTCCTGTTATGTGGGCAGGCACCTGTCTGAAGCCCTCCTTAAGAGGCGATGCTTGTGAATGTTTATCTTTGTGCCAAGCAGGAAAAGACCTCTATGAGGCAATTGGCAGATAAAAGAGATGTGCAATCCATCTCCTGCAATTCAGTGTGTCATCCACTTTGCTCACACACCGTTGTGTTGATGCATTGTGGATATTAACCCAAGATCTTTGTTGTGTCAGTCATATGTGGAGAAGAGTTCCAACTTTCTGAACTCCCACACTTTCATTTGTCTGAAGCTCTCCCAGGCTAGGGATAAGAGCTGTGAGGTCTTATCCTCACTTCCCATTTCATCTGCTTCACCCTAACTCTCAATGTTAGGGTTAAGAGCTAACTACACCTGATTCCAGTTGGCTTGTGTTTCACAGCCTCACCTTGTATGAGCCCAATTGTGTGCATATAGTGTGTGTGCTTGCTTTGTGTGCTTGTATGTATTTTCCTGTGCTGTTTAGGATAGCTTGCTCTCTGTGCAAGTTAGATAGAAACCTTAACCTAGGACCATGGTGAATTTACATGATAACTATTAGGCTCGAGTCAGACTCCCTTCTAGTTTGTCATTTCCCAGTCTCTGGTTAGGTTAGAAGTTCTTTCCCTGCGTAGGGGAACTACGTCGCCCTGATCCTCATACCAGATGAGGTACGTAGGCAGGAGATGAGCTGATCTCTCCGGGCGCCCTTTTTCTTTTTCAACCCCTTTGTATGCGTTTGGAGTCTGACGTAAATCCAGCGATTGGCAGTTGGTTTCCTGTGTCTGGTTTGTTTTGTTTGGAGTCTAACGTAAGTCCAGCGATTGGCAGTTGGTTTCCTGCGTGTGTGTTTGTTGGTTCGGAGTATGATGTAAGTCCAGCGATTGGCATTCGACCTCCAGGTTTTCCTGTTTGTGTGGAGTCCGACGTAAGTCCAGCGATTGGCAGTCGGTTTCCTGTGTGGGTTTTGTTTGGCGTGCGTTAGCCGAGCTACGAGTGCTCTGATTCTTCTCCAGTCAGAGAAGATACGTATGCATAGGATGTGACATCCTAGCGAGCACGTTTCCCCTGTCCCAAACTACGTCGACTCTGATGTCTGTGTCTGACAGGCTACGTAGGCCCAGGATGCGATATCCTGCCGAGTCCCGTTTCTTCCGTCTTTCTGTGTGTTCATTCCAGCCTTGTGTGCAGTTTGTGAGCAGTTTTAGCAACCTTCCTTCTATTCCTTTTGTGCGTGGATCCCGTCGAGTACGACGGATGCGTAGGGGTGCTAATACCTTCCCTTCGCATAATCGACTCCCGATCCCATCTTTCTCTGGTCGCGAGACCATGTCTTTTCCAGGTTTACTTCGAGCGTTTCCTTTCCCTCTTTGGGATAAATAACGCACGGTGGCGGCTCTGTTGTTTCGTTTTCCCGCCGGTTTTTCGCGTAATGCGACAGCTGCACTTGAGGCAGCAATATACTCGGCCTCGGTTGTAGAATCAGCAACTGTATCTTGCTTTGAACTTTTCCAGCTCACAGCGCCACCGTTTAAGCAAAACACATGACCAGATTGCGATCTAAAGTCATCCTTATCTGTCTGAAAGCTAGCATCGGTGTATCCAATTACAGCCAACTCTTCCTGACCTCCATATATCAAGAATGAGTCCTTAGTCCTTCTCAAATACTTAAGGATATTCTTGACAGCTACCCAGTGAGCATCACCAGGATCAGATTGGTACCTACTCGTTGCACTTAAAGCATACGAGACATCTGGTCGAGTACATAACATGGCATACATGATAGATCCTATTGCAGATGCATATGGAATCTTATTCATGCGATCCCTTTCTTCCTTAGTTAAAGGGGATTGTGTTTTTGATAGACACATGCCATGTTGCATAGGTATGAATCCTTTCTTGGAATCATGCATATTAAAGTGTCTCAACACTTTGTCTATGTATGTACTCTGACTTAGGCCAAGCAGTTTTTGTGATCTATCTCTATAGATTCTGATTCCTAATATATAGGTTGCTTCACCTAGGTCCTTCATAGAAAAGCATTTCCCCAACCAAGACTTTACTTGTTGTAGGGTAGGGATATCGTTTCCAATGAGTAATATGTCATCTACATATAATACCAGGAAAACGATCATGCTCCCACTAACCTTCTTGTAGACACAAGGCTCATATTCGTTCTTGATGAATCCATATTGTTTTACTGTTTCATCAAAACGAAGATTCCAGCTTCTGGAAGCTTGCTTCAATCCATAGATTGATCTTTGTAACTTACATATCTTTTGGGCTTCCTCTGGTATGTCAAATCCTTCAGGCTGTGTCATGTACACATCCTCAAGAAGATTTCCATTAAGGAAAGCAGTTTTGACATCCATCTGCCATATTTCATAATCATGATATGCAACGATAGCAAGTAAAATCCGAACAGATTTAAGCATTGCAACTGGTGAAAAGGTTTCATCATAGTCAATCCCATGAATTTGTTTATATCCTTTTGCAACCAGTCTTGCCTTATAGGTATGTACCTTACCATCCATGTCAGTCTTCTTTTTGAAGACCCACTTGCATCCTATAGGGTTGAATCCTACAGGAGGCTCTACCAAGGTCCAAACTTGGTTTGTGTACATGGAATCCATTTCAGATTTCATGGCTTCTAGCCACTTCTCAGACTCGGGACCAGTTATGGCCTCTTGGTAGGTCACAGGCTCATCTTGATCCATGAGTAATACATCACCTTGATCAGTTATGAGATATCCATATCTCTCAGGTAGTTGACGTATCCTGCTTGACCTACGCTGGTCTTGTTCTACTTGAGCAGGTTGCTCTTCCACAACTTCTTGTGTTTCCTGCTCTAATTCCTCCATAGGTGTATCTATGCTTTGTGATTCTTGAATTTCTTCAAGCTCTACTTTCCTCCCACTGGTTCCTTTGGAAATAAAATCCTTTTCTAGGAAAACTCCAGTTCGAGCGACAAACACTTTGCCCTCAGAAGGATTGTAGAAGTAATACCCTCTTGTTTCTTTAGGATACCCCACAAATAAGCATTTGTCAGATTTGGGCTCAAGCTTAGTTGAAATTTGTCGTTTCAGATAAACCTCGCAACCCCAAATCTTTATGTAAGACATATGTGGTTTCTCACCACTCCATATCTCATATGGTGTCTTCTCAACCTTTTTGGATGGAACACGGTTAAGTGTGTAAGCTGCTGTCAATAGTGCATGTCCCCAAAAGGAGTTTGGAAGATCGGCGTGACTCATCATGGATCGGACCATGTCTAACAGGGTTCGATTTCTTCTCTCAGATACACCATTCCATTGGGGTGTTCCAGGAGGAGTAAGTTGGGATAGGATCCCACACTCTTTCAGATGGTCATCAAACTTTAGGCTTAAATACTCACCACCTCGATCTGATCTAAGAGTTTTAATATTCTTACCTAGTTGGTTTTGTACTTCATTCTTGAATTCCTTGAACTTTTCAAAGGACTCCGATTTGAGTTTCATTAGATACACATAACCGTATCTACTGAAATCATCGGTAAATGAAGTACTGAAAACCTCCTCTGGCTGGTATGTTCAGTGGTCCACATACATCAGTATGTATGAGGGCCAAAAGATCATTAGCTCTTTCACCTTTTCCTGTGAATGGAGATTTTGTCATCTTCCAAGTACTTTGGGCAGTTTTCTCTTCCAGTGTGCGGTCTTACCGCAACGGAAGCAGGTGTTTGTCTTTGCTATGCCTCCACTAGGCTTCAAAGCAGCAACAGTGGGTATGGGTTTGGCAACTTCCTCTCCCTTCCCTTTATCACTCTGCTTGGTGGGTCTTTTGTTCTGTCTCTTTCCATTTCTGATCATCAGAATGGACTTCCCTTTTGTCTTCAGATTCTGCTCAGTAGTTCTTAACATGGCTAGCAGTTCAGGAAGAGATTTATCCATATTATTCATATTGAAATTTAGGACAAATTGACTGAATCCATCTGGCAACGATTGCAAGATCAAATCAGTCGCAAGTTCATTTCCGAGGGGAAAACCCAACCTTTCAAGGTTTTCCACATACCCAATCATCTTGAGCACATGGGGACTTACAGGGGCTCCCTCAGCTAACTTGCTTTGAAAAAGGGCTTTTGAAACTTCAAACCTCTCATGCCTTGCTTGCTCTTGATAGAGCATCTTCAAGTGTTCGATCATATCGAACGCTGTCATGTTCTCATGTTGCTTTTGCAACTCTGAGTTCATGACATCCAGCATGAGACAAGAAGTTTCATTGACATCATCGACATGCTTCTTATAAGCATCTCTTTCTACCTTAGGTGCAGAACTAGGAGGTTCCTATTCAGGAACAGGTGTCTCCAAGACATACAAATTTCTATTATGTTTGAGGACAATCCTCCGGTTTCGGTGCCAATCCAGAGATTTGTCCCAGACAATTTATCTTTGTCAAGGATTGATCGCAAAATGTTTGTTAGAGGTGTTTATTGAGATTAATGAAAATATAAGTATCATTGACATATTTAATTAGGCCTTCAATTAAATATGCTCCCACTATTTTACTCAAAACAAATGACCCTCATCATTTGATTAGGAAAATCCCGTTGGAAGATTTTCTAGTGGGTCGAGATCCATATTTCACTTCGTTCTAAGTCCGCGTAGGCGGATTACACAAAACTAGGTTATTTTAGGTAGGAACTCCTTCCAATTGTATCTCATACAACTCTCAAAAATTTCAGTTGGGTGAATAACTCCTTATTCCAATCCATCATATGGATCATTCCCAACTCTTGCTTCTAAACATATATAATCTTATTATAATTTATTTAGTTAAGTTTGACCCATTGTTTTAGCAATTGGATATTACAATTATCCCATCGCACCTTACTAATATAGAACATGCACCTCGCGTAGGCGAAACCTACATTATCCGATACTAGTCTTGATGAGTGCTAAAACTTGGAAAGCATAAACTTAATATTTAATTTGAGGGAATTGTAATTTTTATGATCTCACCGGCTTATTTATCCTATAAATCGTCTCTCACATGCAACAACATACATCAACATACATTCACATGCATCAACATACATAATGAAACAGTTATGACCCCTAGCACAATTGTTCTCCCAAGCCAATGAGAGAACCTAAGCTAACCTAATAACGATCTAAGCTTCTCCAAGCAAGATCTTCAAGGTTGTCCTCCTTTGATATTGAATTCTTCTCTTTCTTCATAACATTGTCCTCCTTTGATATTGAATTCTTCTCTTTCTTCATAACATTATCCTCCTTTGATATTGAATTCTTCCTTTTCTTCATAACATTACATTACAGAAGAAACTCGTTTTACATACGAGGGATTGATATGAGAAAAGAAGTTACATTAAGAGATTAAAAGGAGAGGCACGACACGCAGGTCGTATTTAAAACCCAAAACAAAATGAAGGAAGACTAAGGCCATAACTGATCACCATAAGGCAATAATGATAAACACATTATTATTATTATTAATTTTAATTCCTTTAATTAATTAAAACCAAATTAAATTTCGGCAAACGATTATACTACGCAGAGTTAGCCGGGGGTTCCGCTGACCGATCAGTGGACGGGGGTCAAGGGGGCAGCGCCCCTTGCGGGGTTGGAGGGGCAGCGCCCCTGTCCAAAATTTTTAATGAACAATTCATTTGAAATGGACATTGTTTTGCATCAACATAACCCTTGCGCAGTCACAAAACAGAAACCCCGAGAATTCTGACTCTGTGAGTGTGACGACCGTCACAAGCATGTTACGACCGTCACAAGCTTGTTACGACCGTCACAGGGCCATGACGAACGTCACGCGGCCAAAAACAGAAACGCCTAGAATTCTGGATTTGTGAGTGTGACGACCGTCACAAAGCACGTGACGACCGTCATGTCTAGCTTGTTATGATCGTCACAAGCTCGTGACGAACGTCACGCGCCCAAAATAACAGAACTTTGAAACAATCAACAGACGTGTTCCACAAAACCCTAAATTCACAACTCTTTGACGGCACAACCCTTGTGCCGTCACTAACCCTAATGCACCAATTTCAGACTGTCAAACACACCTCGATTGTTGATTCAGTATGATTGATCAACAGGTCATTGCTTCACCATACTAATGTCGGATTTCGAAGCAAATGACCATTGATCGCTCAAAGGAAAACAACCACTTAGTGTTTGAATGAACGAAATAGAAACAATATATCATATATACCGTACTTTGCATTAGGATTACTTATATCATATATAAGTTGATCGGTCTCAATTGCGTAACATATGGACGATCGATGTATCGCTGCTTCACCATACTAATGTCAGTTCCGAAGCATAGTCAACATCAATCATCCAACTCATACACTCATGATGCCAAATTTAATTACCCGTTTAATTAATTGATTCATTCAGTCTTTTAATCATATTAATACAGAAATTAAACAGCTATCCGATTCATGGTTTCGTAAGTGGCTTTGATACCACTGAAGGAGAATTGCGATCCAAAACGCAGCGGAAATTAAAATTTTCTCCTTTAGAGATCCTTACGAATGGTCATGATCAGTGATAGAATATTTACCTCTTGTGACGATTGAAACCTTTGATGCTGATCCACGGAGCGATCACGAACGTTGAACGATGACAACGTCTCTACTCAGTCCACACGAACGGATTCCTTCAATCATAGTGCTAGCTGGTACGAATGAAGGCTTTGAGTGTGAGAGAGAGAGAGAGAAAACGAAAATAATGCAACCGCAATCAATGCTTCTGCACAAGGGTTCTATTTATAGAACCACTTGTGTGGGCTTCAAGCTAAAAGGCCCACTTAAATGTATTTTGGCCCATATCTTATAATATGCCCAAAATCACTTAAGCCCATGGTACCTTACCATATTTCGTATTCTACTTAAGTACACCGTACCTTACGATGTTCTATAATTCACTTAAGGGCACCGTACTTTATGGTATTCCTTAGTTACTCTATCTCTCATCAATTCGTCCTTTGTGTGTGACCTTGTAGGTTTTCGCGGCATTGTCAATTATATTAAATCACGTATTTAACATAATAAACAGTGAGCGGTATCTAGCAACACATCACTGCTACCCAAGACATGAAAATGTCATGTGATCTGACAATTCCTTCTGTGATAATACTTATGTGTATAATTACCCTTTTGCCCTCATGTCTATATTGAACACAAGGCATAAACCGTGTCATCCTTGTCCAGTTCAATATTGGGCCCACAGACATTTATCCTGTTATACAGGATGGGCAAATTCCATCTAGGTCACTCATGTCCCTCAGCATGCTTCGTGGAGTACCCATCAACTGTCTTTATGGTTATCCAGTTACGGACGACGTTTGATCAGCAATAAAGCACTCGACTCTACATCTAGGGTCCATAGTGGTTTCAGGTCGAAGAGTGGTATACACCATTATCACCATGAGAATAACTTATGACACTTTGCATAACTTTCTATATAGTATTCTCATAGCAGGTCAATCCGGTATAAATATTACTCTTAATATTCATACCTATGTTTAAGACTTGATAACTCCTTATCCATGATCCATGAGATGTGATCATCAGTCTATATACATAATAGTCTTAATGCTTTAATGTCATCCCACTTCACAATAAAGCTCGACTACGGATACTTTAAGAATAATGTCCTTAGGTTTAATGTGATCTCATGATTAAGTCATACTTGATACATTAACCAGACTAGCTATTCTAGGGACTTTATTAAACAAACGTAATAAAGAAAAAGCCTTTTTATTATTAATAAATAATTCGTACAAGTACCAAAAGTATTGGCCTCTAGGGCTTACACCAACAGTTTTATGTACATAAGCGTGTAGATCTTGTTGAGTAGGTTATGGAGATGTGCTTAGAATTGAAAATGGTTAGGTATTGAGCTTGTATGGTTGAATATAAGTTTGGATCTCAGATTTTCTTTGCCTCGATCTGGAAAATATAGGAAGAATTAGAGGATTTGGATATGATATTTGAGATCCTCATTGCAAGGCGGTTCAAATGGTATAGGAGTTCTTGATTTCTAGGAAAACTCACGGCGGCGCCGCCGCGTGAGTCATTGGGGAAGACGACCGGAGCTACAGCTCCGACGTCTGGTTTTTGCTTAGGGTTTAGTCCACGTGGTTGCCATGTGTGCTGTGGCGTGTACGAATGATTGGTTCTAATTGTGTTGATCGTTGCCACGCGTGTTGGACTTGCTGACCAGGCATGCCAACACATTAAGTGAAACAGTGCGCTTAAGGCATTTAAACCTGGACCATTAGATTGATGAGCGCGCCAAGATCAATGGTTGTGGTTTATTCTGAGTTTTATTCAAATTAATTCATTTCCCTCCAAATTTCCATGCACATTCCATTATTTTGCTCATTTAGAAAAATCATTAAAAATAGGAAAATGATCCAAATTAACTCCAATTTTTTTTCATAGATTTGTTGTGATGCCTAGTTTTTTTTGATATTATTTTCATGATTTGTTGATGCCTGGTGTTTTAATTGTGAATTTTTGATTGAACCTTGTGCTATTTTGATATGTTGTGTTCAATGCATTGTGAAATCCTTATCTTTGAGCCAATTGATCTGATTTTTTGTGTGCTTGATGATCACTCATCATATGAATTTTTGAGCACTGGTTTGAATTTTTTCTCATAAGCTATCATTGTTTTTGACACATGAAGATGTATGTGACAATTTGTGTCACATTTTTGGCATTCAACTTGTGCATTTTTATTCATCCATCATTTGAACTCTTATGGATGTGATTTTTTGCACATTGCTTATTCATGACATTAGAAACTTGCATAAAATATTTCAAAGTCATTTCATGCATTTCTGTTTTGATTTGGATTTTCTAAGTTAGAAGTCCATTTTGGTGCATTTTCTTGCCTTTGCTTTACCTTGATCATTTAAGACATTTGCTTGTGAATTGATGTTGGTCCTTTTGAGGACATTTTATTTATTGTTTGAATGTGCAATATGTGAAAGATTGGTTTCTGTTTTGATCATTTAGTTTGGTTTTGAACCTAGTCATTGTACTAGTGTTTTGTACATGAACTAACCTTGTCTTGTGTTTCAGGTTTGGACATTTAGCATTAATGGTTGAGTTGCTCACCTTTTGAGATGAAAATTGGATTGTGTTATGACTTATTTATGTTTTGTAGGGATTTAAGTTGATGTGTTGAGCTCATTGATTCATTTGATTGCTTGAACATTGCTCATTGAGTTGTGTGCAGTTGGATGGTTTCACTGTTTGTTTTCTGATTGGTTGTCTGAGATACTAACTGTTTAGCTTTTGTACAAGTACATTAGTTGCTTGCTTTTAGCTCTTGCTTGAGCATTGGATTGTGGTTGATACACCACTTAGGTAGCTATCTTCTTACTCCATGTAGTCTGGAAGTTCTGTCACCTTTTTGGCAGGCATTTTGCTGGCAAGTCCTCCTTAAGAGGCTCTGTTTGTGTTTGTTTACATTTGTGCCAAAGACAGGCATGTGTTACTTGATAAGGCCTCCTAAGTGAAGAGGCAATTGACGGATAAAAGGGATTAGTAGCCAATCCCCCGTTATTCAGTGAGTCGTTCTTTATGCTCGCACTACGTGCTGATGCTTTTGAACATGTACCCAAGATCTATGTCTAGTGTCTGTCAAGTGGAATAGGATCCCACTTTCTGGATCCCCACGCTTTCTGTGTCATGAGCTCACCCTGGCCAGGGTTAAGAGCATGAGGTCTCATCCTCATTTACACTTTGATCAGCTTCACCCTAACTCTCAATGTTAGTGGTTAAGAGCTATAGATTACCCAGTACAGTTTGGCTTGTTTGTCGAGGTTGATATGACCCCTCTTGACTAAAGCCTACCCATTGTTTGGGCCTCTTGTATGAATATAGTGTGTGATGTTTGTTCACTTGTGTTGATGTTTATTTGCTGTTTCAGTTGAATCGCTTCCAGAGCGAGTTAAGTTCTTGTTAGAGACCTCAACTTAGGGATTATTGATGGCATGACAACTATTAGGCTCGAGTCTTAGTCTCCCTATTAGTTTGTTGTTTCCCTGGTCTCTGGTTAGGAGAGTGTTGTACCCCTGTTAAGGGGAACTACGTCGCCCTGATTCTCATACCAGATGAGATACGTAGGCAGGAGATTGAGCAAAATCTCTCCGGGCACCCTTTTCTTTTTTGAGTCTGTGTTGATTCAACCTTTTCTTTTTTGTTGTTTTCTGTGTGTGTACCCTTTGTTTGTCTTCTTTGGTGTGAGTACCCGTTTGTTCAGCGTGTGCACGTGTTGTATGTTCATTACCTTGAGGATTTCTTCTGTCATCACTTGGGGTTCAGGTTGGGGTTCACCTATACTGATTTGGGGTTCACATTTGGGGGTTTAATTGTATCATTTGGGGTTCATTTATGACGATGGTCATTCATATTGGGGTTCATTTGTGGTGATTGTTCACTTGGGGTTCATCTTTGGGGTTCATCTTTGGATATTTGGTTACTTTGTTGGGGGTTCATTCTGATAACCTTTTCTCGGGTGTTCGCTGGTTAGCGTTTGTTATTGTTTGGAGTCGGATGTAAGTCCATGTATTGGCATTCTGTTTCCTTTTGTTTGTTGTTGTTAGGAGTCAGATATAAGTCCATGTATTGGCATTCTGTTTCCTTTTTGGTTGTTTGGAGTCGGATGTGAGTCCATGTATTGGCGTTCTGTTTCCTTTTGAGTGTTTCTTTTGACGTCTCAGCGTCTCTTTTTGGTGTTTTGTTTTGGCGTGCGTTAGCCGAGCTACGAGTGCTCTGATTCTCCTCTGGATAGAGAAGATACATAGGCATAGGATGCAATGTCCTAGCGAGCATGTCTCCCTTTTCCCCGAACTACGTTGACTCTGATGTTTGTTTCTGACAAACTACGTAGGCCCAGGATGCGACATCCTGCCGAGTCCATTTCCTCCATCTTCTTTCTCTTGCTTATTATTCCAGTTCGTGCAATTTCTTTGAGCAGTTTTATTAGCAACCGTTTCCTATTCTTTGAGCTATCTTTTGAGCATGGATCCCGTCGAGTACGGCGGACGTGAGGGGTGATAATACCTTCCCCTTGCGTAACCGACTCTCGTACCTTGCAATCTCTGGTCGTAAGACCGTTCCTTTCCCTTTCTTAGGTTAGTCCTGCGCTCCCTTTCCGTCATAGGATGAATAGCGTCGGCGGCGGCTCTATAAACTGTTTTTTTCCGCCGGTTGTTTTTCGCGTTGCGAGTGGCGACTCTGCTGGGGACTGAAGTTGACCTCTTGTTGGTCCATCTTCCCCTAGCGAGTCAATCCTAGCGCTCTCTAGCGTAGTTTTTAGGGTAGTTTTTGGTTGCTTTTACTGCTTATTTATTGCATTTGTGATTATTATACTGTGATTGTATATATTTGCATATATGTTTGCATGCATCATAGTATCATTGTGCTGGATTCTGGACAGGTTTGGTTCCTATGATTTGGGGTAGGTGTTCTGAGTGGGGCTAAAACCCAGGCCCGAGTATACACCTAGGATTAGCGTGGTCTCATGTTGCCTCTCATGTTAGGTCAACATGTTTTTGGCGACGTGACATACCACAGCCGGACGAGGTTCTTTTGAGAGAGCCCCTCCTTGTGGAGTTTCCACTATGGTTGGGTTATCTCTTTTGAGCTGTTGACTTCGGTGACCGTTCTTTCTCGGATCTTTGGTTTAGATGATCTTATGAGAGCTGCACGGCACACCCGAAAGGGCAAACCCGTTGAGTATCTTGTCCGATTGTCGAGACCATTATCCGCCTTAGGATGACCTTATTAGAATTCACCTGTGAGGGGAGGGGTTTGATTCTTACAGATACAGGTTCTGTTGGCGATTCTGTGATGGTGACTTTGGTTCAGTTGGATTTATGGATATTTATTTCTGACACGCCGACGTTCTGTCCGTGGTATTTATCAGCGGGTTCCGTTTATTTCGGATCCCCGGGTTGAATTTAAGGGTTACTTGTTCAGATGGTGTTGTGGTTATCCGTTCTGTGGCTTTCCTGTGATGATGATGATATATCCTCCGGTTCCGTTTATTTCAGAACCCCCGAGTTGGATTTGTGGTTACCTAGTCCCTCAGATGGTTGTGATCAGTTCAGAGACCAGAATCCAGTATAGTTGATGTTCAGATGACTTGGGAGGATGGCACTATGCATTGCATTCATGCATCTGCATCATTCTCATTTTGCATTTATCCGCATCTAACTCATGTTTATCCATATGCAGGGTACATTCTTGATTGAGATCCTGGTTGAGAGGCATCCTTGTTCCAGATATGAGGACCGATTTGAAAGCTGATGTTGTTTACAGTTTCTTTGATCCAGAGGTTGGCGTGTTGAAAGATATGGTAGCATTGATTACGCCTGACCATGTGGGGATGTTCCGTGAGGCCTATGGTGGTATTCTGAAGATGGTTTTCAGGCTCATAGATGAGGATAGGAGTGCCATCCATACTCTTCTCCAGTTTTATGATTCGGGTTTGAGATGTTTTGTCTTCCCGGATTACTTGTTGGGACCTTTGATGGAGGACTATGCCGGTATCCTAGGTATTCAGGTCAGAAACCAAATTCCTTTCTATGTCACTAAGGAAGAACCTGATATTGCTGAGATTTCTCATGCTCTTTATTTAAGCCCAGAAGTGACTAAGAGAGGTTTGAAGGAGAAGGGAAAGTTGCCCGGTTTTCATCTGAGTTTCTTGGAGGCTAAAGCCAAGGGGCATGTTGTTTTGGGTAATTGGAAGGCCGTTTGTGCTTTACTTGCCGTAAGCATTTATGGAGTTATTCTGCTCCCTAATCAGAAGAATTTTGTGGACATTAATGCCATCCGGGTGTTTGCTTAGAAGAATCCCATTCCTACCTTGATTGAGGATGTTTATTATTCGGTCCATAATCGGAACGAGAAGCGGCGTGGAGGATTGGTTAGATGTTGTGCTCAATTGTTATATAAGTGGTTCATGGGATATTTGCCTTCCAGGGGTGCCTTTGTTCTTCTTGACCATACTGTAAATTGGGCAACCAAGTTGATGGGTTTGCGAGCCAAGGACATAGCTTGGACTCACATTGATGTAGCCGGACGAGATTTCATTTGCAGTTGTGGGAGTTTTCCCAATGTGCCTCTTATAGGAGTTCAAGGTTGTATTAATTATAACCCGACGCTTCTTAAGAGGCAAATGGGGTTTGCTATGGAGGTTCCTCCTCTCGAGCGCGAGATTCAGGAGTCTTTCTACTTCCCGGTCGAGGGTAATCAGTCATTGTTGAGGTAAGTGTCTGATGCATGGCGCGACATTCAAAGGAAAGGCAAGGTTCCTTTTGGTAGAGCTAATAACAGGTCTTTTCCTCCGTTTGATGATTGGCTTAGAAAGAGGGTTGAGCTCACTCGTCTACCATTTCCTGTGGGTGATCCTTGGTATCCGTTGAGTGAGGAGCCACGTTCTTATGTCGGTATGGAAGAACTTCTTGAGATGAAGAGGGAGAGAGATCAACTGCAAGCAGAGAAGACTGAGTTGGAAATGAGTGTTGCTAGAATTCAAATGACTAATCAGGAAATCAAGGGGAAAGCAGAAGACCAGGCTAGGATACATGCTCTGGAGGTGAAGCGTTTTGAGATAGACACCGCCTATTACTGTAAGATCAGCCAAGCTTTAGAGTCATCTACGAAGGAGCACGACCTTACCAAAGAGAAGTTGGCTAGAGCTTTGAGGTTTATTGAAGATGAAAAGAAGAGACAAGTCCTTGTGAAGACTTAGAGGGAAGCTAGAGCCAAAGCCTTTACTGCAGAGTGGGAAGCAAAGCTAAGGGTTAAGGAAGAAGAGAAAGTGAAGATTATGGCCGAAAGAGATCATTATCTTGCTGAGAGGGATCATTGTTTCCGACAGATGAAGATTCATCAGAAAGAGGTGGGAAGACTTCGGCTGGAGAACACTGAGCTCAGGTTCGCTATGAAGTTTACCAGGGTGGTTGATGATGCAGAGCCTTCTATGGGGCCTTCTTCAAATTAGATTTTATTGTAGTGTTATCATGTGTTGGATTACCGTCAAGCATGTTGATTTGTATCAAACATGATGTATGATTTTTGCACGTGTTGTGCACTTTTGCTATACAATGGTTATTATCAGTCAATGATTGATCTTCAAGCTTTATTTGCTTTTCTGAGTACACTCACATAACACACACATGGTCGGGTGATATCTTTGCTAAATCATAACTCTCTGCTCTGTATGGTAAAACCAGATGATTGATGTCAAAATGTTGTCGTCGGGTTATTATCCGTCTCAATGAAACCAGGATTGAAAGACAGAGTGTTCCTCATATGGATAGACATTGCATTCATGCATGAATCATGATAACTTGTCTTCTATTTTGCAGGTGTCGGTTTCTAACGTGTTTGAATGTTTTAGGAATCATTGCTCGCGCACGCAGAATCATTCCTTTGCATGTAGCTCGTCCGCACAGATACCCTACCAGACGCAACAAACCCAAACTGATGGATCCACCCAACGCTGACATTCTCGAGTTGAAAGAGAAGATGAATGAGTTGATCAATGCCATGCAAGGGTTCGCCTTAGGGCAGAAGGCACTCACCGATAAAGTGGAGAAGCTTGAGCGGGCTTCGGTTGCCAATAGTGGCAATAATCAAGAGGGTACCTCCAACAATGGTCTTGGTGGTTCTAGGGATGGTGGCGATCCCAGAAGGAAGGCAACTAATGCTGGTGTATTCATCAACAATGGTGGTGGTTTTGGTTTCGCTGCAGGCGGTGGACTAGGTCCTGTGGGCAATACTCTGAAGGATAATCAGTTTCCTCCTTTCTTTGGGGCTGTGGAGGATAAAGAAGAAGATCAGTTCTCTGTGCTGAACGAGCAATTTGGTCAATATGGTGTTCAAACGCTGAATAAAGAGATTCAGGTACTAGTAGAAAAGATCATGGCTCTGGAAAGCCATACTTCTCCTGGGGCTATCAATATGACAAACATGGGGCTGGTTAAGGGGATTGTGATTCCACAGAAGTTCAAAGTGCCCATGTTTGATAAGTACAATGGGAGGATTGAAAGTTGGCTGAGAATAGGGAAAATACAGAGAAATGCTCCGTCGTCTGGAGTAAAGAAGCCCTTTGGTAATGGTCAGCGCAAGAAGGAGGGTGAATCGAGTGTTGTGCACCCGGGCATAATATTGAGGGTTATAAAGCTTTTAAGCATGTTGTTCAAGATTTGGTGGATTCCAAGGCCATCAATTTTGCACCATCGCCAAATGTTAATGCTAATCCCATGCCGACGCATGGTCAGATGACGGTGAATGTAATTGCTAAGGATCCAGATCGCGTCTGTGCGGTGGGTGAAGAGATTGACAGTGACTGCGAGCTCGACTCGTGGATAAAACCGTGCGTACCAGGGATGGAGATCCAGAATTGGAAGGCCGAAAAGATCATCACTGTCACTCTACATGAAGAGTAATATTTCTGTTTTTCAATTCTGTTTGCATGAAAGCCATACGTTTTGCCCGAAACGTAATGGTTCATTGTAAGGGCCATCTCATGTGTTCCATTTTGCAATATTTGCATCAGTAATAAACGGAAGTTTTCACATTAAAAGCGGTGTTCCCTGTTTTTCATTTATTTTTGCAGTTTAATAAAAATAAAATAAAAATGGCAATGTTTATTTTCATTTTTCTTCCTTTTAATTTGTTTCGTTCTGGTTCTAAAAGCAATGCATGAATCAACATTCATGCAGATGCGATCATTCTCCGGATCTCATTGATAACAATCTTGTTACACCCTCATATGACTTCGACAATCCGATCTATCATGCCGAAGAAGAAGGCGAAGAAGATTGTGAACTGTCGGAAGAGTTAGCCAGGTTGTTGAAACAAGAGGAGAAGGTGATTCAACCGCACGAGGAGCAAGTCGAGATTGTCAATCTGGGTACCGAGGAGGTCAGAAAGGAAGTAAAGGTTGGGGCCGCTGTGGAGGTGAATGTCAATAGCAGAATGGTAGCATTGTTGAAAGAGTATGTTGATATCTTCGCCTGGTCTTATCAGGATATGCCAGGGTTGGATACCGATATCGTTGTACACAAGTTGCCATTGAGAGAAGATTGTCCTCCAGTGAAGCAGAAGTTGCGTAGAACTCGACCCGAGATGGCCATGAAAATCAAACAGGAGGTACAAAAGCAGTTGGATGCTGGTTTCCTAGCTGTCACTAATTATCCGCCTTGGGTCGCGAACATTGTGCCGGTGCCGAAGAAGGATAGAAAGGTGAGGATGTGTGTGGACTACCGGGATTTAAACAGAGCTAGCCCGAAAGATGATTTCCCATTACCTCACATCGATGTGTTGGTAGATAATACAGCTCAATTCTCGGTGTTTTCCTTCATGGATGGCTTTTTTGGCTATAATCAAATTAAAATGTCGCCAGATGATATAGAGAAAACAACGTTCATCACACCATGGGGCACTTTTTGTTATAAGGTGATGCCATTTGGTCTCAAGAATGCCGGTGCCACGTATCAAAGAGCTATGGTGACTTTGTTTCATGATATGATTCATCATGAGATCGAATGCTATGTTGATGACATGATAACAAAGTCCCAAACAGAAGAGGGGCATTTGGTAGACTTGGCCAAGTTGTTTGACTGGTTGAGACAATTCAGATTGAGGTTGAATCCGAATAAGTGCACTTTTGGAGTGCGGTCCGGTAAGTTGCTGGGGTTTATTGTAAGCGAAAGAGGAATTGAGGCTGATCCTGCCAAAGTAAAAGCGATATAAGAAATGCCTGAACCGAGAACAGAAAAGGAGGTTCGTGTTTTCTTAGGTAGATTGAACTACATTTCACGATTCATATCTCATCTAACAGCCACGTGTGAACCCATATTCAAGTTGTTGAGAAAAGATCAAACGGTCAGGTGGAATGATGATTTCCATGCGGCATTTGAAAAGATAAAAGAATATTTACAGGAGCCTCCAATTCTGATGCCTCTTGTGGAGGGGCGACCGTTAATCCTGTACTTGACAGTCCTCGAGGGGTCTATGGGGTGTGTATTGGGGCAGCATGACGAGTCTGGTCGAAAAGAGCATGCAATCTACTACCTTAGCAAAAAGTTTACCGACTATGAAACAAGATATTCACTGCTCGAGAAAACTTGTTGTGCTTTGGCATGGGCTGCTCGCCGATTGAGACAGTATATGCTGGTTCATACCACTTTGTTGATTTCCAAGATGGATCCGATCAAGTATATATTGGAGAAGCCAGCATTGACCGGACGGGTTGCGAGATGGCAAATGATTTTGACTGAATACGATATCCAGTACACTTCTCAGAAAGCAATCAAGGGGAGTGTATTATCTGATTACCTCGCACAACAACCCATTGAGGATTATCAACCGATGAAGTTTGAGTTCCCTGATGAGGACATCATGTTTCTGAAATCGAAAGATTGTGAGGAACCGATCCCGGAGGAGGGGCCTGACCCTGAGTCCGAATGGATTCTGATGTTTGATGGGGCCGTTAACGTAAATGGTAGTGGAGTTGGTGCTGTTTTGGTTACGCCGAAGGGATCCCACATTCCTTTTGCTGCCCGGCTAATATTTGAATGCACGAACAATGTGGCTAAATACGAAACTTGTATTCCGGGTATCGAATCTCAGTGCGTACGTCTACTGGGGCAACGCCTTTCTCACTTGTGTATGGGATGGAAGCTGTGTTACTAGTTGAGGTCCAGATTTCGTCATTGAGAGTCCTTATGGACGTGAAGTTGGAAGAGGCTGAGTGGGTAAGGACTCGGTATGAAGAGTTGAGCTTGATTGAGGAAAAGAGGCTGGCGGCCATTTGTCATGGGCAGTTGTACCAGCAGCGAATGAAGCGTGCTTTTGACCGAAAGGTGCGACCTCGTGTGTACCATGTGGGAGATATGGTGTTGAAAAGGATCCTTCCTCCTCAGAACGATTGTCGGGGAAAGTGGACACCCAATTATGAAGGTCCATTCGTGGTCAAGAAGGTTTTCTCTGGCGGAGCCTTGTTGTTAATGACCATGGATGGTGAGGATTTTCCATCCCCTGTGAATGCGGATGCAGTTAAAAAATACTTCGTATAAGAGACCCGCTGGACGAAAAGAATAAAATAGTCCAGGCAAAAATGGGCATCCCGGCGAACCAAAAAAAATGAAAAAGGTTCGGGCAAAAATTAGGGATAAAAAGAAAAAACTGTACACCCGGCAAGTCGAAAACCCTACAAGGGCGGCTTGGGCAAAAAAGGGTATCCCGGTGGACTGAAAACCCGAAAGGGCGGTCCAGGCAAAAGAGGGAATGAAACGAACAACTGCGTCTAGCATGATCGTTTGTACTTTGGTTAAGACAAGAGGATAATCCCCGACGGAGATCGGTCGGAAGCGTCTTGTTTCAGAAGGCAAAAAATGCGGAGAGTCTTGAGGACATATGGGTTGTAACCGGGTTGGAACTCGATGAGATCACGGGTTCACATTGCCATTAGGATAGATTTTCCTTTTGCGCGCAATTACCTCTTTTCAGGGATTGCTTCCTGTGTATTGCTCAGTTACGAGCCACCTTTTTCAATCAATAAAATGCATATTCAGTCAAATAATTTTGTTTTTGTTTTCATTACCGATTTGATTGCAAAAACATCCGTTTATTTTGATAAGAATCTTTGCATTTTGAGACGTAGGCGTCTTGTTAATACCTTAGGATTGGCATTAATTTTGTAAATAAAATAATGTAATCATCTCTGTTGTTTTAATATGTTGGGTTGAAGAAGTTCAACATCTGGACCAACATGTCATGTACGATGTCACGACATCATGCCTGTGACATCGTACATGTGTAGAAAACTGAATTAATTAATTCAGTATGTATTCTGGGATTAGTGAGGATATTTGGTGAATATCCTAACTTCCTTGTGGAGGTCTTAAAGACTCAATCAGAAAATATAGGCTCTAAATATGGAGATATATATGGAGAGATTTTAGGAACTAAAAGATTGAAGACCTTATTTGTAGCAGAAATTTTCTGCTGACTTTGTAACAGCAAAGAAGAAGTTTGCTGCGATTTCTGAAGGCCCAAATCCAGTTGGGTGCTTAGGTTATAAATAACATATTGTAAACTATGAATAGTATGCCTCAAATAATGTAAAAATTAGGGGTGTGTGTGAGGTAAACCTCCCAACCTGTGGGAAGGTTACCATGTGTTTCTCAGTGTTCAAAACTGAGAGTATTTGTGACTCAAAGCCTGTAGGCAAGAGTTGTTATGGTCTTGAATGAAGCTGTGAAGCAAGTTCAAGTTGTTTAACATTACATTGGAGTTGTAGTGATAGGAATGGGAACTGAAGGTTTCTATCTAGGAGTTCCTAGGTATAGATTGCATTGGGTAGGGATTAAGTGAAGAGTTGTAAATGGGGGAGTTTAACTCTGAATTAATACTGCTGATAGTGGATCTTCTTCCTGGCTTGGTATGCCCCCAGAGTAGGTGATGTTGCACCTAACTGGGTTAAAAATTTCCTGTGTTTGTTTTCCTTCTGCATGTTATAATCCTGTCAGCCATAACTTAGCT